>NC_089742.1:76446124-76453624 GCF_040412425.1 Macrobrachium rosenbergii | reverse complement strand
ATATATATATATATATATATATATATATATATATAATTTGCAAACTAAATAAAGTATTTTTTGTACTGGTAGCTAACTGAGGAAGGGCGTGAGAAACTCAGCCCCTGCGTAAATTTCTCTCCATGCTCCCCTTTTCGGTGCATCTGTTTATCTTTCCTAAAGGCCTGGTGACTGCTTGAATTACCTCTTTTCAGATAAAGGCGAATGGAGAGGGAAGCCTGCCAAAATCTGCCAGGAAGTCTGAGTCCCCCATAAAAATTGGTGAACAAGGGTTGCCAAAAGTCACCAGGATTTGGAAGATTCCACCATAGAAAACGAGGTAACTGAACTGCCATCTTGCAATCTCAGTGCCATCTGGAAAGAGCAAGAAAATAAGACCCCAAGGTCATATAAGGCGAGAGACAGCAGGCCTCGGCCTCAGAAACCCTACCGGAAGCAGACCGACACATATCCCCTTGTATGATCCTTATTGAGCTGACCCCCGCCACCGTGGTCATCTTTCGACCACCCAATCCCATTACCTGTGCATCCCCATTAAACTCATCCCTATATCCCTGGTGAAATTTCGACGAGGCTCTCCATTGTTCCATTATAAGGTAAAGTCCTGATTCGATGTTTTTTCAGTCACATATCTTAATCTCTCACCGGAATTTCATTTTCTTTTCTGAAGTGCGAGTTATCATAAAGACCTGACTCACTTAGCTCAGTGTGAATTTTAATGCAAGCATATCATAACAATATCGAGTTATCTTGGCACCTTCTGTGCAGCCCTCGATTCGCCCGTAATCGTTATAATTATCGTTGTGTAACCGCTGGCATTATCTAATTGCAGATAGTGTATCGCCAGCTGTGGAAATATCTGCTTGTCTCATGCTTCTTGCAACGACAAGGCCACTGCAATCAATTCTTCAGCATCCCTTTCAAGATTAATCATAGACTCTTCAATATTTGAACCAGTGCTAGAATAACTAACCACGTTGCAGCCCCCTGTTGTATCTGCCTACCATTCCCCAGTCTTCTGATTGATGTGTTTCACTGTAAATATATTCCATTTACGGTAAACCCAAGTGTTTATCTGCAACAGTCCCTTGTTGAAGTACGGCCTTCAGCCGAACTGTTTTTCCATTTAGTTTCCTACCTGACCTAGGAATTGCAGTCAGAATCTCAAGGTATATTAGTAAGCCCCTGTTTACAAGCTAGACCCCCAGATTGGACCCCTGAACAAGGATTACAGTAAGTAGGCCAGGTAAGAACATAATAGTGGCGACCTACTCAGAGAACATAACTGCATCATCGCAAGCCTGCTTGCAAATTGCAGATCCCAGACAGTAGCATTCGCTAAGGCTGGATATGAGATTAGAAACGAATCTGGTAACGTAAATCCTAAAATAAGCACAAGCAATCAAGTTTCCACAGTGTAAGAACGACGTTGTTATTTTTAGCTTATCATAGCTGCAAATAAAGTCGTGAACAATGTTAGGAGACAATAGGCCACGTGCATGCTAACAAGATTTTTTCATAACAAAGAGAGAGCGTATTTTCAAAATTCTATGCATTGAAGTACGAATATAAGTGATAAAGAAAGGAAATAGTGTGCTTATTTCCTCCATGAGCTCTGGACAATTTGTCGTCCAAAAATTAGTTAGGTACACCGTAAATTTGGGCTGCGAATTATAGCCCATCCAGAAATTTTTCACTTCACTGGAGTACATCTCTCTCTCTCTCTCTCTCTCTCTCTCTCTCTCTCTCTCTCTCTCTCTCTCTCTCTCTCGTCACAGCAAAAGCGCTAGGTTTTCTTAAAAACCGTTTATAATTTTAAATAATTATTTTGTTACGTCCAAGAAAAAATCATTTCATTTGCGGACACATGGGCCATTGTCAACCTCAAAATCATTGCCTTTTGTCCACCATTTAACTATAAGTAATCGAGCGAATTTCTACGCATTCATAAATCCCAACCGACAAGCTGGGAAAACCCGTTCCAATAGCGTTAGTCTTTTTCAGAACTTTTCGCCTGAGATTTTGCTCACAACGAACAGCACGTGCTTCCCCCTGATGCCCTCCCCCCTTGTCAAATACAATGCGAGCGCGATCATTGTGTTAATAATCGTACTATTTAGGCACGTCCCAGTCAGGCAACTTTCATAATTAGAGTAAATACATTGCGGACTTGACCACACGAAAAATATTCAACCCGTGCATGATAGTTGTAAGCATTTGTACTCGTCATATCAGGGAGAATTTATTTACTTCGTCTCGGCGCTGAAATTTATAACAGCATCATATTTGCGTTTGGTTATCTTCGTACTGCGGGCAGCTCAGTTATTTTGCCAAGTAAGGACGTGTGTTACACAGAACTTGTTTCGCAGCGTACGCTTATCTGCCCCAACCATAGGTTTTCTCAGCATAATAAAGCCATTCAATTATGAACGCCCACGTTCTATGGACATACTATACTAATTCCTATGAGAACCCTATGTCAAAGAACATGCTAGAGTCATTCCCTTACAAACCTTTACCAATGAAGTAATCATCTTACTTTATTCTGTACTCAATAAATGGTGCTTAACATCACTTTCTTAGAGAGGAAAATTATTACTGGTGTTCGCAGCATATTAATTCTGCAAAGTAGATTAAAAGTCACAAGTTATTTCTTTTGTTTGTAACTGACTTTGATCTTTCGCAGAGATTATTACATTTTTAAGTTACAAGAACCCCTTAAATTCTATGGACACGATATATTCCACCAATTAAGAACCTTACTTTCTAGAACCCGCCAGAGTCGTTCACTTACGAACCTTGAGTTCTAAGAACCCCTTAAATTCGTTCAATTATGAACGGCCACGTTCTACGACCACACTAAATTCGTCCAATAAAAGAACCGTACGTTCAAGAACCGCTGGAATTGTTCACTTTACAAACCTTTACGCTCTAAGGACTCCCCAGATTCGTGCCTCTGAGAACCTTACATTCTGCACACGACCTAGATTCGTTCATCCAAGAACCCTCATGCTCTTCAAGCTACTAGGTACCTTCATTTAAGAGCCGTTCTTCGAATAATCTGTAAATTACGTTCACCTAAGAACTCATTGTGCTCTTCAAGCTTCTAGTTACTTTCATGTAAGAGCCCATTCTTCGAACAATCTATAAATTATGTTCACCTAAGAACCCATTATGCTCTTCAAGCTACTAGTTACCTTCATTTAAGAGCTGCTCTTTGAACAATCTATAAATTACGTTCACCTAAGAACTCATTGCGCTCTTCAAGCTACTAGTTACCTTCATCTAAGAGCCCGTTCTTCAAACAATCTATTAATTACATTCACCTAAGAAACCCTTATGCTCTTCCAGCTACTAGACAGCTCATTCAAGAGCTCGTTCTCCGAACAACTTAGATAAAGACCGTCCTTCGAATCTGCAAATTACGCTTAGTTGGGATAGTATAGATTGCTCCCTGTAAAATGAAAACTTCCCTCGATGCCTGGCAATATGGCTTCTTACTCTGACGAAATCACAGCTCTTGTCACTGCCGGGAAAACTATGGGGCTCAAGGTCCAAGAACTGCTAAACTGGGTTGATAAAAATGAGAAAGAAAGAGAAGCCAAGGAAGTGCGAGACAGGCAAGAAAGACTAGCTAAGGAAGAGCGAGACAGGTAAGAAAGGCTGGCTAAGGAGGAGAAAGATCGTGCCCATGAACTCACCATGGCCGCCCAAGGGGTCTGCAGCCCTGCAACCATGCCTCCACCATCCTCTATCATTGCTGCCAGTTCCATGATGCCAAAATGGAATGACCCAGAGCCCGAGGCCTGGCTCAACCAAGTGGAAGAGGTCCTCAGGAATTTCAAGCCCCAGCCCGCAGAAATCTCTGTGCTCCTGTCAAAACATCTGTAGGGAAAGGGCCAAACCGGGTTCCTCTCCATCCCGTAAGCAGACCATGGAAGTCTTGCAGAAGTCCGGAAGGCCATATTTAAGTCAACGAGCTCATCCCCAAAAGATAGAGACAACGTTGGAGAGGACACCCAAAGGAGGCAGGTCAAACATGGGCCGACTGGGCATGCTGTAAGTCCCAAGCTCTCAAGCGGTGGTTAGAATCCTGCAACGCTACCTCTGCGGAGGAAACAAAAGAAACTTTCCAGCTCAAGGACTTCCTACACTACGCACCTCTGGCCCTTGCTACCTACCTCTGCAATGAGAACCCTCCGACGTTAGATGAGTGCTGCCATTTGGCAGACCACTGGGACACTCACCATCCTAAAGTCAGTTCCTGGGGCTGTAAGATTTGGCCCTCTTCCCTTACCTCCGGTCAGCCTCCACCCAAGAATGGGTACCCTCACAAGAAGCCCCTGTGCGGCTATTGTAACAAATCCAGGCACTCCACGGAACAGTGCCGCTCAAAGGCTGAGAATCAACCAGACACTCCGGCTAAGTCCCCCAATGAGATCATGCCAAACTGAGCCATGTCTGGCTCTGGAATGAACAACAAATGGCCTGCTCCCTCCAATGGGACAGTGCCACGCCGAGATTACAGCAAGAATTATTGCACCGCTTATCAAGTTCAAGGACACATGCTCTATGGGCAAAGTGCCCTAGTAAAACAAAACCACCCACCATTGCTTTGGCAGTTACAAATCCTAAAACCTTAGGCCCTCCAGCTGAAAGCCCTATATCTGTGGCACCTCCCAGAGGTAGCTACCCTGCCTGCCAGGTCACAGCATTCGATGACACTGGTGCACAAATCTCCCTCATAAGAGAAGATATGGTCCCCTATGGGGCCACCATTGACAGACGTAAGCTTCTTACAATGGAGGGTATCAGTCGAATGAAGATATTTCTCCCCACCATCAAGCTAAGGGTCACAAAACCTCAAAGATAAAAAATCTTCACTCTTGCAGTAGCTACTTACCTTCCTGGAGGCTATGACCTCCTCCTGGGACAGGGCTTCTGGTCCCCTCCCAAGTTACAAAACTCTGGGGGTCCTAACCCCTCAACAACTAAATAAAAAAACCAAGAGTCCTCAAGGACCTGCCTTAAACCCACTGCCTGTGACACCTGAGTTCCCTGAACAGTGCCAGGCTCCGACTGTCAAGCCCCTGACAAATCAAATTCCAGTGCCAGGCCCTGTCCCAGTGCCAGTGCCAAGGCGCACCCTGAATCTCCCTTCCAAAGATCCCCAACTTGACAAGAACCCTCTGTCAGTGCCACTGAGTGCCTTGGATGGTGTCACATTCCATCTATCACGGTTGTCGAAGAAATTTACAATTTGATTCCTGTGCCTGGGCCTGCCTTAGTGCCAGCACCAGATCACGTGACAGATCTTCCTCTGAGGGATCCCAGTCTGGGTCGCCTCTTCGCCCCCCCGCCCCCGGCTTGGCATCACTACCAGTGCCCGTGTGAGAGCCAATCCACAATATACTCGGGTCCCCTCCGGATTCCTCTGACCGCAGTGGAAGCTCACCCAAAGGTGCAACCTTGCAACCCTTACCTGAGCTGGTCCTGGTGACCTGCAAGCCTCTCATGCCCACCACGATCTCCTCTTCTCCTTCCCAGTCCTCCGAAGACAAAACCATGATTAAGGATTTGGCCACATTGTAATTGGCCGATGAATTCAAGGAACTATGACAACTAATAGTTGAGCTTGTAATGAATGCCCCTACTTCGGCTTATTGTATTGTTGTACAAATGAGTTTGATCACTTGTGTGTGATTTGTGGAATTTGTCATGTGTGTAATTTGCATTGTTGGTTGCATGATTGAGTGAAAGACGCTAGGAAGCCATGAACTGTATTCCGTCATGGGTGTTGAGAACAGTTCCATGTCTGTCGCCACCAGCCCGCCTGCAAGAAGGATTATTTTGTGTCACTGATTGTAAATAGACCAGTGTTTGAGAAAGAATTTGGTAGTATGTCCTGTGAATTTGGAATTATCAACCAATGCAGTGAAGTGAATCTACAGTGTGTGCCTTGGATCTTAGGACACTGTTAATTAGCAACATACTGAACTTTGTGAGGCTAGCAGCGGTGCTGTTTAGGCTAACGCTTGGCTGAATGTTTCTGCTTTGTGAGGCTACAGAAGTGAGCTGGGTACATGGTGTTTGTTTACATGCAATGTAATTCATGTAGCATTTGCCGTGATCATAGCAATTTTATTTTGCCAGAAATTTTGGTCATTATTTCACACTGTAGGCTTATTTCTTATTGGAATTATTTTGTTTTAGGTGTTTGGGCAGAGTGCTGTCCTAGCGCCTGTTGTGATTGCTGGTAGCCTATGTGGGGATGCCGTATGTGAGTATAAGTGATTAGTGTGTAAATGAAACCATTTGTTTAATGTGGATTTATTGTTTGTAAAGCTAAGTATGCATTTTTTTTTTGTACAATAAACTGATGTAAGCTGTTTGTTTCCAGCAAATGTCTCTGAAAGTCACTGAAGCTTTATAAGAAGTTGAAAATAAAGAAACTGAGGCTTAAAGAGATTATTTTAGCTACCCGCTAGTCAAGACATAGGCTCCCTCCTGCTGACGATTGCACTTGTTGATCTGCAGGATCCTAATAGGTTAAATAGTGGTCCCCCAGAGAGCAGAAGATTTGACAATTCGGTACAGCTGCTGTGGTCTGCAACAGTTGTGTTCACCGGATTCTACATTCGGACTTGGTTCCACCGATTCCCCTACCAAGGAGGTCACCCAAGAAAGGTCACAGGCACAGATAAATCCAGTAGCCCAATAAGAGCTGTTGAGCTCTACTATTATTAGCGCCCTCTGGCACAGTGCCTCACCTTTATCTTATGAAGAACTTTGGTACCTCTGTCCAGAGGAGGATGCCGGGTTTCTTCCCCTGTTTGTTCTCCTACAACTGTGTGACTTAACTTCTTGTAATGTTTCCTTCTCCTACTCTGATCGTTTCTGTCTCTCTTTCCAATCTTCTAATTTAATATTTTCCTGGCAATCTTGCCCCTTCATGAATCCTTGTAATAGCCTATAAATGGCTCCTCATCTTAATTTGCTTACCACTCTGCCAATGCAGAGTGCAATCGCCAGATTCTTTTATACCGTAAGTCCTTTGACTTAATATTTAATGCCTACAAAGTCATGGTAACTTTTAAATTGAATATAACAGAGCCATTTGGCATAACCTCATGAGTGCCACTCCTGGCACAATGCCATTGCCGTCACCATTGGCAGATGCTCCTGCCAGAGGTGTCGTGTCCCTCTAGCTGCCCTTTTAATGCCCTGTGGGGCTAAAAAATGAACCTTGCCAGCTTTCATAGGCTAAGTAATGTAATTCCAATATATTACTCATAACTTTTACTTACTCGTGCATCTTTCATTTATTTTACTTGTGACTCACAAAGCCCATGTACTTTACATACTTGATTGTCCTTCATTGTACTTAGCTTCATGCTGCAAGGCACCTGTGTTGTTAGTGCCACATCTGGCACCGTGCTGCTGCATACAAGTATCGTGGCATCACCTAACCTAAGTCCACGAATACTTTGTTGTAATGCC
>NC_089742.1:76406124-76441124 GCF_040412425.1 Macrobrachium rosenbergii | reverse complement strand
CTTTAGAATTGTTAAGTTTCATACCGCAAAACCTACTCCACTCATGAATATATGCCAGAGCTCTATTCAGCAATTCTGCAAACTCAGACCTAAGGCGCAACAACAATCAGTCACTAAACGGAAAAGGTCCAAGAACACTAACATAAGGAACACCTGAAATGAAATTTCTAGTGCTATAATTCCAGCCATCAACACAGACCCTTTGGGTTCTGCCAATCAAAAAATTATTTATAATACTAATAAAATATCTACCAGTTCCCCTAATTTTTGCAAGATGGTGGCTTACAAGTACTAAGGCCTTCATGAAATCCAAACTGTAATGCTGGTAGCAGGTTATTATCTTCAAAAAAACCACAAAGATGCTTAGAGGAGAAGCTTCCTAAAAGCTTTAGGGAAAACAGGGGCAATTGAAATCGGCTTATATTCCGAGGGCCATGGTGGCAGACTTAGTTTAAAAGGCAATGCAGCAATGCTTCCTTTCCTCCAAACAGAAGAAAAACTTGGAAGTCCAACTAATCTTCTGAAAATAGTAGTAATTGTAGGAGCAATGAAATCTGCAGCATTTTTAAAATGAAGGGAAAGATCTCATTAGGGTCTATGCCACCAGGACTGTCAGGGACTCACCACAATGTTTAGTCACCAAGACTTGAGCAAAATTTCTCCTCCTATTTAGGGCAATAACAGCAGTTCCATCAGCTCCTGCTTGTAAGGGGCACTACCATTTATGGTCATCACCACTAGAGAGCAAGATCTCCTTCACTCCTTTAATATAAGCCCTTCCTGATTTCTCAAAGACAACTTGAGCTTGACTTCTAAACTCAACAAAATTATGCCCCAGAAAGTCCAACCGATTGTCTCGCCATAAATGATAAGCTTCTTGTTTTTTAAAGTAGGGAAACTTACATGCAGCATTAAACCATGGCTTATCTTTAAGATGGAGGATTTTAGAAGGAATTCTCCTCTCAATAATAATGCTAAGGTGATCAATTATACGTTCAATAAAATTCAGAGCTCAATAAGATCATGGTGAATACCATCTCAATTGGCCTGTGATTTCTAGTATACTTTTCTTGAACAAATTGATCCATCTCCACATTAACTCTGTTCAAACAATGATCAGATGAACCCGCCAGCAAACCTACTCTACAAGATACAATCCCTGTACCGTCTATGGGTTTATTTATTGACTGTTCACAACCAGAAATAGTGGGCAAATCTACAACAGCAACTCTATGATTATCTGTAGCAGTAACTGAGCTCAACCACTCAATGTGTGAGCATTTTACCACCAACAAAAATGAACAAGCCTTCGAGTCAAATTCCTGAATTACTGCCATTCTGGTAAACAAGCAGCCATAAACAGAGTCAGCTAAATCTGGGTCCCCCTTAGCTACCAAAAACATGAAGCCTTCCTCAGATTTTAACCTCTTGTGTTTCAAGACATCCACATTTATACAGTGGTCTACGAGATACGGGGAAATCCTCTCTAATACACAAAGCCGTTCCACCGGGCCTTGGAATGGCATTACAATTGAGTAAAATGAGCTTCTTAATCCCTGGAATCAAGAGTAAAAAGAAATTAATTTTAAGAAATCATTATAGGAGCCTGCAGCTAACCTTTACAAGACTCTCTTCCCTCTATCCCCTTATATAACGAATCAGGTGGCAAGAAAAATTTACAAACGTTATTTCAAGGGAACTTTCGGAAGCTGCATATGAGTTGACCTTTACAAGATAATTTTTATTGGTTTTATTCCCTTGCATCCTTGATTGTGGTTTTAGTAAAGTGTTGGAGGAAAACACGCAGGTTTGTGTGATACTCCAGTCTTCTTCAGTGAGGTATGGTGAAATGACAAAAAAAAATAAATAAAATAAAATAAAATAAAATAAGATGCATGAGTTTCACAATACCCTTGGAAATTTGTAAATTTATATATAATGTTTGTCTTGTGTATTTCACCATTTCAAGGATAACTTCACGATAGGTCGATTGCACATTGTGAGTGCCATTCTTTTGCAGAGCTCGCAATGGTAATTCTTCGGGTTATAATCTGTTTAGTACACTTCCTGTTCTGTTCAAAGGCCGTATCATAGGCTTTTTCGTGAAGTACTTTAATTGCATCAAACCGTATTGGACTTAGTATTTTGACACTCGTTTTGGAAGAACACATGTAATATTATTTCTTGATATCCACTAAGAGCTCCATTTTCGATGCAGTATTTTGTTGATGGATTTCCAGTTACTGCAGTGAGTGAATTCCCAGTTAACATAGGAATAGATGACCGATGGCCTTGGAAAATTCAACGCATTCTGCACTAGCCTTTGGGTAACTTCCGACATTTCTTGTAATTTCATCGGATATCAGGAAGTATGGCATTAGAGCCGTAGTGCCTTGATTTTCAGTGAGAAATCATACATCACGAAGTGATTCATTTTAAATAACGGTTACAATAAATGTAACTTGAAACTCCCTCTTCTTATCCCTAGCCATCTCTGTGTAATTTTTAGATAGTATGTGAAATATGTTGACACTGGTATGTTTCTTTTCGCATCTTCATCTAAAGTTTCAGACAAAAAATAGCAGAGGTCTTCTAAAATTGTGCTTATGAAATAAAAATTCAACTCTTAAAACTGAAAGGCTTGTATATTTTACACATTGTTAAAACATTAGATAGATAAATAGAGGGATTAGCAGATGAGAGAGAGAGAGAGAGAGAGAGAGAGAGAGAGAGAGAGAGAGAGAGAGAGAGAGAGAGAGAGAGAGAGAAAGATGCTTATATTAGTTGAGCGCTTTCGTCTGCTGACACATGAATCACAAATGCTGCTCATGCTTTAAAAGAAAAAGTTATTCTCTCTCTCTCTCTCTCTCTCTCTCTCTCTCTCTCTCTCTCTCTCTCTCTCTCTCTCTCTCTCTCTGCCTTCAATGATTCAGGTATATACTGCCAGCAAAATGTCTGTTCAAAAGTCTATAAATATTGCTGTTTGGACATTTATTGATGTTACAGTGTCAGTAGTTGTAACTGTCTGTGTAGTTGAAGCGTGGGATTTATGAAAAACCTATTTGTCCATCTGTATAAAGCTATTCTTTATACTCTATCTGCTATGGTATACTGTCACTGTCATGTAGACTAAGTTGACACTGATCATTTTATTGTAAGTGGGGATATTGCTTGAAAATAATATGAAAATGTGAGGCTAGGAGGATGTTTATTGTTCTCAGGGATCTCGTTAAACTTTCTAACAATAATTGCAGAGATCATACCTGGGTCAAATACAAACCTTTTATTTTTATGGTGTAGATGTACAGTACTTGTTTCTATCAAGGTTTTTTCCTTTTTTTTTTTTTTACAAATCAGTTTACAACCCGAATATTGTCTTGTAAATAAAACGTTTATTCTTACATGATCCGCCTTCATTTCTTAAGTAACTCAACTTTTTGTAGGCCTATTTTACTGCCATTCAGAGAATAAAAATGAGTTTCCATGTAAGAACCCATTGTAACGATAAAGGAATAAAATTTCGATCAAGTGTGATACGATGTTATTTTACGCACTCTTGTCACGACGTGCGCTAACCAACATTATTCTTAACAAAAGAATAAAAGAGAAAAAGAAAAACGCAAGAAAAAAACAAAATTGCAAAAGGGGACCAGAAATAGTCGTTATAATGAAAACAACTTACATCGTTGTATTTATGCCCTCCACTATAAGAACTACGATGTTTTAATAATGACGACGGCATCTTTAGAAGTTCTAATTCATTTTATAAATACATATCGCTTCTTTTTGTTTATCTTTGGTGTTGTTCTTGCAAGACAAAATAATGTAATGTAACGCTCCAGTTTATATCCTGAAAAGTTTAACAACCATTTCTTGACATGATTTCAGTTTCAACAAAGCTCAGGAATCAATGTAGAGGTAAATGAATATTCTGTGAACTTTACTATAGATTAAATGATGAAAGCGGTAGCGTTAAAGTATCTTGGGTCTAAAGATTCTTGCAGGACCCTGGGGGAAGGTATCAGTCTAAATTGCCCCTGTGTCATGGAGGCTAATTAACGATTGATATTTAAATGCAAAGTGTTTTCTCTTTACTGTGTCTGAATGCTGTCGACTTTCTCATTTGATAATTATCAGTCTGTGATGATTAATAAGCAAATAATATCTCATTAAAACGAGACCTCATACTCAATTTGAAAACTGCATCCAAAATGAGAGCCAATTATTCGGTCATTCCTTGCTGAGGGCGGACAGGTAAATGACTTCATTTAAGATGCACTCTGTGATGATTAATTTCCAATTAGAGTCAAGGGATACTTGGTACCTAATGTGAATTGTACTAACTGCTCCTTTCACGCGCACCACCAGAGACGTGATGAGAATTATATATAATTATTCCACGTAGCTTTTCGTGCATTTTACGTTAGATAGGCGAGCTACTATCAAAGTCTTTACTTAGGGACGGTTTAAGCAAAATGCGATACAATTTCTGCCCCACGTGGGCTGAGTAACCAGAGGTCTACACCAGGCCTTTTCAACGATTGCACGCTGCTATCTCCACCTGCAGAGGAATGAACTGTGCTGGTAATTAATGTCGCACCTTAATCTTCTAAGCCCATTCTGAGCTGCTGTCCCCATACAATCTGCTTCCAAGATATTTTTTTGATGTATGTGAAGTAATCATGTATGCCTTGTAACTAGTTTTCTCTGAAATACTTAAATGTAATGATTCTCAGAGAGGAGAGCTTTTATATTTCTGTTATAGAATATAACTAGTCAGAAAAATGCATAACCTATGAATCTGTGATCGTGTGATGGTTCTACATTCTGCATTTGTGCTTTGTGAGGACTCGCGCCATTTTCAAAAGATAGTACTTGAAAGATTATGCTTGTTTTACCGACTGCTCGAACAAGCCCGTAATGGTTTCGGGACATTAACACTGATCATTTTTGTATTTATTTGTATTCCTCTTACGAATTATACTAGAGTTGTTTATCTTGGATGACCATATGAAAAAGTTTTTTTTTGTAAATTTTTACAGATCATCATTGATTAGCGGAGTCTGGTGTATTACCAAGCACCAAATTGAAATTGAAATTCTAGAATTTTCTCTTGGTCTACCTAATGAACATTTTAGACTTGTATCATGGTTATTTAGCAAAGGATTGCGTCTTTACCTCCGATAAGGAGAAACGGTTCTTGTTTTGGCTCGCCTGTTTGTTTGTTTCATGGTTTGACTGCAGTATTATGCATGAAGCTGTGTATACTTAAACGCAAATGTGAACAAAAGCGTGCATCATGACACGTAACGAGTTTTTACATTTTGGGTTAGATAGGAATGCAACATTTCTGATTGAACAATCTTGTAGGGTTGACTGCTAAGCCTTGGTGACAGTTTGTTGCCTTTTGAGGAGCCTATTGATTGATGTTTTCCCACGTGTTTGAATTTGAATCATTTGAAATATATTATTATAATAATGATACACATTAGCGCTCCATGTGTCTTTAATAATGGTATAGAAACTGAGCACTGTCATAATAATTTACTACACAATAAAAAAAATTTCTCAAATTTGTCAAAACATGATTGTTCTTTGTATGCCATCCATGCCAATAACTTTCAATAAAGGTCTTATACAGTTATAAATTTCTTGATGTTGTAGCTTTCACAACACCTATTCGAAAGTCTTGAAATGTCTATTGCTCCGTTTTATTTTCGGTTTATTTGACAGCGACCCAGAAAAACGGCTGCTATTCCCGACTCAGGAGAGACGTTAGTATGTAACGAATATATTCCATTTTAGGATGATTTTTACCTTTTTTATTGTTCAATTTGGGCTTGAATTTTACATTTTCCCATCAAAATATTAGGACGGAGATTTTTTTTATTTTTAATTATCTGTAAGCTTTTCAAATTACTGTTTTTCTCACACACATGCTCGTTTGTAGATGACTATATTTTTATCATTTGTGTCAACCATATAGATTTTCTTTTTTCGCCCAAATTAGTCAATATAATATGTATTTTGGTTTGTTATTTATATTCGGTTCTCGCACAAAATTTAACCTGCAAATCACATCTTTTCTTTTTTATGTGCCTCATGTTAATATTTTAATTTCCCATATTCAGAACTAAATAACCGTATGTAGATTATATCAAAGTGATAAACATTCTAGATTTGTTTAAACCTTCCTCATCAATTAGAGTTATTTATAATAATTCATCAGTCACGCAAACATCTTCCACTCTTCGTTTCCGCTTTAACTCTTCTTTAAGGAGCCCGTCCTCCTTCACACTGCTTTAATATATTTCCCCTTGGAAGCCTCAGAAACCGTCAGGGGCTTCGCCCTCAACAGCCAAAGCATTCCACCAAACAAAAGAACACCATATCACCATTTGACTCCCGAAATGCGAACGCGCTCGAGTAAAAGTATTTTACTGTTCTGGAAAACATTCAAATGAATCTTTCTCCCCGTCCTTATCCTTTGTTCCTCCTTACTTCCCCTCTTCCCTCTCCTCCTAGGCTTATCCTACCCCTCCCCATTTGCCCTTTCCTACTCCTCCTTGACGCCTCCTGCCCTTCTGAATCAACGACCCTCGTCTGTTATCCTTTGATCCCTTATACTTCTACCTTCTTATTGCCCGTCTTGCTGGCATCTTCTCTCTAATGGTCAATAAACTGTTTAATTTTGTTTTATACCTTTCTCTTTAATTAATAACACAGGTCTAAATTTTCCTCATCTTGATCTTCCCTAGCTTAATAACTTTTTCCTCTGAGAACCTAAATCAACATTTTAATTAACAAATTGCTCTGTGAGAAACCCAAAACTGATTACCGAACTTGGCCCACCTATCAAGCACAGTCAGAAACTCACGAGTTCATCCAAAACAATGTTAATGCTTTCACTCTTACCCCAAACTACATCAAAGAGCTTCTTCAGCCTCGAGGCTTTGTCCACTCCTTCAAAACCAGCGTTGTCCCTGACAGTGACTAACGATATTCAGTCGTTTCGTCTGCTGATGGCTAATCATCTGTACCTTTGTGTTATGTTCTAGATAATTTCGATTTTGCTTATATTATAAAACATTACTAGCTATGTGAGTAATTGTAATGCATGCAGTACACTAGAAAAATATATTAATTAAAACGTACATATTGATTAAAACATATAAAATCTATAAGGACAAATTAGTTATTTTCAGAGTTGTATTTTATCGTGCTTCCAGATCTTTCTGACAACAGAATATGATCACATATCTCACCCCAACTCGAAACAATTGAAAGCTTATACGTATGTATATGTATATATATATATATATATATATATATATATATATATATATATATATATATATATATATATATATATATATATATATATATATATATATATATATATATATGTATGTATGTATGTATGTATGTATGTATGTATGTATGTATGTATATGTATGTGTGCATATGTGTGTGTGTTTTGTGTGTGTATATATATATATATATATATATATTATATATATATATATATATATATATATATATATATATATATATATATATATATATGTGTGTGTGTGTGTGTGTGTATTTCTACGAATGTCTGGGGATACTTACTTGATTCGGGGTGGCAACGGATGAACGCAGGGAGTTCCTTTTATCTATTACACATCTGACTGAATATGAGGACAATTCGTAGGCAAAGCAAGGGAAATCTATGGCTTAAGGCCTTCTTCATGTGAGGGAAAGTTACATAAACTCAAGGGTTCTCGACTAATTATACTTTACATAACAAACACAGATTAGAAGAATGACAAATTACTGGCAGGTAATAATAAGGGCCGGCTAAAATAATGAATCCTACACAGAATGAAAATTCTACTCCGACGATGTCTTCATAACAGGAACATCGCAGTGGGGGATAGAAAGGGGACTGCACATGGATGGAGCTGAGAGATTCCACAGACGGTTACTTGCAATAATAATAAGACGCTCAAAGGGAACTGAGGGAAAAACACAGATGGTGCCAAATAATTCAGTTCAGCACTAATGCATAATTATGTTAACACTGAATGCTTCAACACAAATTACTGAAGGTGATCACACAATGGAAAATAACAGAAAAATCGGGCAGAGAAATAACAGGATCATGACTGGCTAAAAGAACCTTATTCCTGCAAATTACCTTCGTCAAGATGACTGTGTCCTAATTTGACAGGGCGCTGGCGATGGAGGAGGGAATCATAATACCACTACAAAGGCATACTGGTTGGTGCCCCAAGGTCGAACATGTGGTTTAGAAGGCAGTCAAGGTAAGGACGCCTGTCCTCAGGTCGTGTCCTGAGCGCTCTCTCGAATGGTTTCTGTTGCAGCATCTACAAATAACCTTCAGGGATTACATATCGCGTCTAACTAGGTGGCGCAAAGGTAAATCTTCGTCACGTTTTGTATGATGTCGACATGGCAGCAGGAAACCCACGTGGAGTGTTCAGAATGGGGGGGGGGGGACTTTCTCTTCTTTTGGCTCCTCCCTTGCCTTGCTTGATGCAGGGGTACCTGGAATTAGGCCTAAAAGCAGTCACTGTGACCAGAGAGAGGAGTTAGGCTTAACCATTTTGGGGAATGAAAGAGAGAGTTTTTGAAGGGGCGAGTGGAAACCCACAGTTCTAGTAATTAATAATTTTTATTTCTTTCTCATTTACTTTGCAAATGTAAAAACGCGTGAGGCTGAGAGAAAAAGAGGTCCCATCCGTGGAAATAAATATATATATATATATATATATATATATATATATATATATATATATATATATATATATATATATATATATATATATATATATATATATATATATATATATATATATATATATATATATATATATATATATATATATATATATATATTATATAAATATATATATATGTGTGTATACAATTCTGATACATGGTAGCAATTGTCAGCTAATGAAAATCTTGTTAGATATGCAAACTTTCGAATATAGATGGTAGGAAACTTAAATACAAATGCACTCATCACATTCAAGTTTAGTTTTCTTCAGCATCACTTCAGCAAACTGTTTAATTAATCAATCATAATTCCCTTCACAAATTCACAAGAATCAAGAAGAGCAACGGTACGATGTCTGGGACTAAATGACAAGAAAAAGTGCTACGGAATTTTTTAAGGTAAAATTATAAACCTTTTTTTTACGTAGAACATATTCAGGATTTGTCTACTGAGAAGTCGAATTGGCCGTTAAAAGTTCATATAATAACACACACACTGTCTGTCTGTTCATATAATAACACACACACTGTCTGTCTGTCTGTCTGTCTGTCTGTCTGTCTGTCTGTCTCTCTCTCTCTCTCTCTCTCTCTCTCTCTCTCTCTCTCTCTTGCCTCGTTGCTTGGGTGGTAGGCAGTGTAACTCACGACTGGAATTAGACTTACGAACGAGACAAGGAGAGACAGGGGGATGTGTTACCTAAAGAATCCGGTGTCCCCCTCTGACCGCAGCGTGGATTATGTATCTGCCTACCTTGTTTGGAGGGAGAGAAAGAAAACAAAAGGAATCTAGACGTGAGTGTTTATGGATCTGTCAAAATGTCTAGCAACTGAATAGCCTAGTCTAGTTAACCATCGTCCCGCTGGGTTTAACCCATTCATCATTTATTCTCACATTCTCCAAAAGTAGAATAATCACTACTTGCGGATACATTTGAAAGTGTAGAGAAGGAATAGTTAGAGTATCACCCGTCGCATTTCCTTGTTCGTTTTTCGAAATATATTTCTAACAATTTTCTCATCCTGAGCTCCGGGAGGAATATCAAGAATTACTGGCAGTTTACATTCCTTAGATACATTCCTCTGATACTGATCATTTGAATTTAGCTAGAATTTCGTAAGCATGAAATTGCCTTCGTGACCTCTACTTGTGTTATGAACACACACACACACACACACACACACACACATATATATACACATATATACACATATATACACATATATATATATACACACACACATATATATATATATATATATATATATATATATATATATATATATATATATATATATATATATGTGTGTGTGTGTGTGTATATCTATATATATGTATGTGTGTATATCTATGAGTGCGTGTTTGTGTGTGTGTGCGTGTTTTTTCGCACTTGTAAACGTGCGCTGACTTGTAAATGCATTTTGACGAATAGACAGATGGATATGAGTACCATGTATCTGAGGGTTACTCTCAGTTCCATACCCTAAGCGGGAAGTGAATTCATTTTTGAAGGGAAGAGGAATTGCCTCATTTAAGTTACAAAGTTTATTGTGAATGCAGCGACACAAAGACGATATAGGAAGGGAGGGGAGACAAAAATGACCAATTTAATGAGATGGAATGATTTATGGTTTCCCTCGATCATGAGTGGTCCCATGTGCCATATGATAACGATAAATTTTCTGTTTGAAAGGGTTTGCACCTAATTGTGGCTCTGGTAAATTGAATGACATTAAGCTATTGTTTGCTGTTAGATTAGCTTTTGTTGGAGCCGATTTGATAGCCAGAGGACTAGACAGACAGTGATCAGGTTTGCTTTCGCAGCCTTGTACTATAACCTTCAAATATATCCTAGCTAAGTTTTCATTTTGTTTAGATTTTTTTCCCGAAAATTACCAGTTCATTAAATATCTGAAAAACAGATCAGACTTGAAATATATAAAGACAACTATTTTGTTACGCCAGAGTTTAAATTTTTCTCCAGATTATTCCCATAAAACATAACAGCGATTCGTTGAACGTGCCTGCATGAACTACAGAGGGAAATACAATTTCTTCGCAGAAATGCAACTTTATGTTGCTTGTTATCTAGAAAGATGCATGAATGACCTGTTTGAAAAATGTACTAATAATGTAATATCGCTTTCAATACCGATATCATGGTGATTCTTCTTCATCTCCCTTCAAAAGACTTGATTTAATTCTACTTTTTTTTTACAAATGGTTTATAACATCAAGGTCTGAAAATACTGGTAAAGTATATTATAGGCTGTGTAAAAGTTTCTCACTAATTTAGATTTTACTTTCATCTACTTTGTTTTATTCTTCTTATTATCAATTTATGCTGAAAAAATTTATTCAAAGTATATCTTGAGCATCAACGATCCTAGTCATTACCTCAAATCACATAAAGTAACCAATCGACAATCAACCATAGCAAAAGGCGTGAATCCAAAACAGCCTTTTTGTATCACTGACCTCAGTCTCGATCAACCTCGAATGTCCAGAGTAATGTGTTTCTTTCGAAAGTATCAGTGACACTAGGAAGTTAAGTCTGAGCTTGAAACTTAGCGTTTAATTTTCGATTTTCCTATAGATGGCATAAGTCGAAGACAAAATCATCTTCCTTTTCTGATAACACATATTCTAGAGATTCAGTGAGAAAGGGAGAAAGGTGAGAATGCTTGTTATCATCCCATCTTACCTTATGCGAGAGCTTCTGTTAAAATTAGACTTTATTGCACACTAACCGAACAAATATTGGAGTTACCCATAGGTCTGTTAACTTGTTTATTTATCTAGAACATGTAGAATGAAAACGATGAAAATCCATTTTAAATTCGCATTTCTCTTTATCCAGTTATCCATATAACCATCGATTCCATAGCCATAAGTGATATCCAAAGTTTTCATTGAAAAAGTCTGTGTAAAAATTAAAATTATAGACAAAAGATGAATTTCCTTCGGTTATAAGGGCTACAGAAAAGAGTTGCAGCTGGTCTCCTTCATGTAACTTTTAGATACTTGAATGGAACTCTCTCGGTTTCAAATAAATCATAGTCAGCGTGGCCCTACACAGAACATTAAATTAAGCTCTCTCTCTCTCTCTCTCTCTCTCTCTCTCTCTCTCTCTCCTCTCTCTCTCTCTCTCTCTCTCTAAACCTTCCACCGGTATTTTTATATATAGGGCAACAGAACTGGCAACCAAATGCACTTTTCTTGTCCTGAATAAAACAAGAAAGATGAATGAGAGATAGGACGGGTGGTCCTCAGACACGTCAGAACGAAAGGTCTCTCTCTCTCTCTCTCTCTCTCTCTCTCTCTCTCTCTCTCTCTCTCTCTCTCTCTCTCTCTTGTACTGTTACGGTTAGCGTTCTTTTAGCTAAAGAAAATTATTCCCATTATGTCAGTAGCTTCATAACAGCCGATAAGCCATCTCTTCCCATATACTCATGGGAAATCAATAATCCTTTCGTCTCCGTTTGTTGGTGTTTAGAAGTCCAAAGTTCTACACCTGGACTCCTTTCTTTTCCCCTTAACATTTTACCACACTTGACCATCCCTGAGCTGAGGGCCATTGAAGGCATAACCCAGCTTAATCTAAACCAGCCGGTAAATACCCAATTATATGAGCAGAGATGATTTCTTTCCTCTATTGCCAAGCTCTGGAATTTTATATTTGTTTCTAATTTTCATTTTATTGCCAAGCTCTGGAATTTTATATCTGTCCCTAATTTTCTTTTTATTGCCAAGCTCTGGAATTTTATGTCTCTAATTTTCTCTCTATTGCCAAGCTCTGGAATTTTATATCTGCCTCTAGTTTTCATCTGTTGCTAAGCTCCGGAATTTTACATCTGCCTCTAGTTTTCCTCCGTTGCCAGGCACTAGAATTTTATATCTGCCTCTAGTTTTCTTTCTATTGCCAAGCTTTGGCATTCTATATCTTCCCCTACTTTTCCTCTGTTACCAAGCTCTGGAACTTTATATCTGCATCGAGTTTTCCTCTATTGCCAAGCTATAGAATTTTATATCTGCCTCTAGTTTTCCTCTATTGCCAAGCTCTGGGATTTTATATCTGCCTCTAGTTTTCCTCTATTGCCAAGCTTTGGAATTTTATATCTTCCTCTAGTTTTCCTCTATTGCCAAGCTCTGGAATTTTATATCTTCCTCTAGTTTTTCTCTATTGCCAAGCTCTGGAATTTTATATCTGCCTCTAGTTCTCCTCTATTGCCAAGCTCTGGAATTTTACACCTGCCTCTAGTTTTCCTCTATTGCCAAACTCTGGAATTTTATACCTGCCTCTAGTTTTCCTCTATTGCCAAGCTCTAGAATTTTATATCTGACTCTAGTTTACCTCTACTGCCAATTTTATATATGCCTCTTTTTTCCTCTATTAGTTTTTGCCACTAGTTTTCCTCTATTGCCAAGCTCTAGAATTTTATATCTGCTCTGGAATTTTATATTTGTCTCTAGTTTTCCTCTATTGCCAAGCTCTGGAATTTTATATCTGCCTCTAGTTTTCCACTATTGCCAAGCTCTAGAATCTTATATCTGCCTCTAGTTTTGCTCTATTGACAAACTCTAGAATTTTATATCTGCCTCTAGTTCTCCTCTATTGCCAGGCTCTGGAATTTTATAATTGTCTCTAGTTTTCCTCTATTGCCAAGCTCTGGAATTTTATATCTGCCTCTAGTTCTTCTCTATTGCCAAGCTCTGGAATTTTATATCTGCTTCTAGTTTTCCTCTATTGCCAAGCTCTAGAATTTTGTATCTGCCATTAGTTTCATCTATTGCCAAGCTCTAGAATTTTATAACTGCCTCTAGTTCTCCTCTACTGCCAAACTCTGGAATTTTATATCTGCCCCTACTTCTCCTCTACTGCCAAGCTCTGAAATTTTATATGTCTCTAGTTTTCCTCTATTGCCAAGCTCTAGAATTTTATAACTGCCTCTAGTTCTCCTCTATTGCCAAACTCTGGAATTTTATATCTGCCTCTACTTCTCCTCTACTGCCAAGCTCTGGAATTTTATGTCTCTAGTTTTCCTCTATTACTAAGCTCTAGAATTTTATATCTGCCTCTAGTTTTCCTCTATAGCCAAGCTCTAGAACCTTATATCTGGCTCTAGTTTACCTTTATTGCCAAGCTCTGGAATTTTATCTGCCTCTAGTTTTCCTCTAATGCCAAGCTCTGGAATTTTATATCTGCCTCTAGTTTTCCTCTATTGCCAAGCTCTGGAATTTTATATCTGTCTCTAGTTTTTCCCTATTGCCAAGCTCTGGAATTTTATATATGCCTAAACTTTACCTCTACTGCCAAGCTCTGGAATTTTATATATGCCTCTAGTTCTCCTCTATTGCCAAGCTCTGGGATTTTATATCTGCCTCTATTTTCCCTCTATTGCCAAGCTCTAGAATTTCATATTTGCCTCTAGTTCTCCTCTATTGCCAAGCTCTAGAATTTTATATTTGCCGCTAGTTCTCCTCTATTGCCAAGATCTGAATTTTATATCTGCCTCAGTTTTCTTAACTCAGGCGTTTCTTCCTTTCACTGTCCCGAGTATTATGTCGTCTTTAAATAAATCATACCATTCTTCCTTCCACTGTAATCCTCGACCTTAGGTAAATATGGACTTATTGAGAACAGTATTCCTAATTATTAGCTGTTATATAACCCAAATTATATAGCAGACAAGGTTAATGACATCAACGTCGAGATTTTACCTGTTTAATTAAGCAAACATAGGCGTAGTCATGGTCACTAAATACACGAAACGGAATTAACCTAATGAGCTCATATTTTACAATATTATACAGGTTGTCGCAGTCTACAGTCGTAATGACTTACAGCCACAAAAAATGAATCATTAAACGTATTTCTCAAACCTTCAACCATCAGCTGATATGATCAAGGTAACCCATGGCTCATTTAATCCATCGTTGCTAGGAGATAAGCGTCTGAATATTTAGTTAGGATGTTGTTCGGATCGGTAAATATTAAGTTATATAATGACTGTCGACGGATCATTTTCCTATATAACCATACCTGGGAGACATCAGGTCAATTAAAATCCCATCTTCTTCTAGACACAAACTTTCTGGTACCGTTTGTCTGTGAATATTTTGGCTGATTAAATTTATTCAGATTTTTATAAGCAACGTTTAAATAACGAATGTAATTATTTGTTCATCACCATATTTTGGATAACAAGGGCGAGACTACTGCGTAAATGACAGCAGAATTAAATACAATTTTAAAAAGTCCCAGTACATTTTAATTTAATAAAGACAGTAGCGTAAAAAAAATTAAACAAGTAAAAAGTGCGTCGAGTTTTTTCGGCGCAATCGAGTTTTCTGTATAGCGTATAATCAAGGCTAACGAAAACAGATCTATCTTTCGGTGGTCTCGGTGTAATGCTGTATGAGCCTCAGTCCATGAAACTTTAACCAGGGCCCGGTGGTGACTTGGCCTATGATCGTTGCCAGACGCACGATTATGGCTAACTTTAACCTTAAATAGAATAAAAACTACCGAGGCTAGAGGGCTGCAATTTGGTTTGTTTGATGATTGGAGGGTGGATGGTCAACATACCAATTTGCAGCTCTCTAGCCTCAGTAGTTTTAGATCTGAGGACGGACGGACAGACAAAGCCGGCGCAATAGTTTTCTTTCACAAAACTAAAAAATCCAGAAATGTATTTATGAAACAATGTAGAAAATGTTCAGGGAATTAATCTTGCCACTCGTATGTCTTTCTTCCGCGACACTGCACCTCTGTCTCTTCACTGCCACGATGGGTCAAGTCATTTAACTCAGGACCCGGGGCCAAGGTCGGGCTGCACTGAAGCACCTCCGCGAAAGTTAACACCATCAGCTTCAAAATGGATGAAGAGTCTATAGGCTCTAAGCAACAGAACAGGTAACATACTAAACCATTCCTTTCCTCTTTCGTCCCAGGTATGAAAGTACATCTTTCGGAGACTGTATCTTGTGGTTAAAGCTAGGTCACAGTCAGAAAAAAATGTTTAATAGTTTTGTACATTGTTCGATATGAAGAAATGGCTGGTTTGAAAAAGTAGGCGGGCTGTTCTTGCTGTAAAAACAATGGATATAGCAGACACAGGTACATGTATGGTGGCTAGCCTTGTTTTGAAAATATAAAGGAATGCCTTTAGCTCTTAAAAATTGATTAACCCGAAAGAAAATATAAGAGCTGCTCCTCCGGATCTACATCAACTTTTAGATTTTTTTTCAGTAAATTTTTCATTTCGCTTCCGAGTGCCTATTAAATCCCTAAGCTATTTGAGGTATAAACAGATGAACTTCCAAAACTAGCATTGCAATGGTTCACCTTATCACATTTTGTGTTGCAAAAGTCCACTACCTTCTCTTACCACAATTAGACCAATAAAAACTTTCCATTTGCAAATTTAACCATATTGTGTTCAGTATTCTTCCTTTCACAGACAATCTTATTAGCTCACCTAGAATTAATCCATACCTTCTCCCTTCCATACCTTATCAATATAATCGTCGACCTGTGTTAAACAAAGACATATCGCCGGGCGTTGCACCAAGATTTACGTTAAAAACAAATAAAACTGAAAAAAATTATCCTAATTATTTGATCTTAAAACTCCAACTTACTGGCATTGTTAATAACATTTATCACGAAGACTATATTTATCTACCTCAGTAAGCGTAGATGTCATTATGAAAACTGAAAACACGAAACGGACTTCTCCGGATGGGAGAATATCATAAAGGGTTGGTGGGATCTGCAGCCGTTATGCCTTAGAGCCACAAAGAATAAATTATTAAACATATTCTTAAACCCTCAACCATTATGTGATACATCAAGGTAACTCATGGCTCATTTACCACGTGATCCACCGTTGCTAGGAGGCAAGCGTCAGGCTAATTAGTTGCGATGTTGTCCGGACCGGTGAATAAGTTAATGACTAAGCTAAGCGACATAACAGGTCGACAGCAGGTTTCCCCATATGTCAGGCCTTGAATACTTCAGGACAATTAATATCGCTTCTTCTCCCAAACGTTAATTTTCAGACACTTTTGTTGGTCAGCTTTCTGATTCAGTTATATCAAGTTTTGTATAGGGGTCGTTTACAGAATTAATTTTAATACTTTTAAGCGCCATAATCCTTTAAAAAAATTATCATCCTAAGGAATAGAATATAATGTAGTCAATAGCAAAAGTTCTGGGAGATTTTTATAATGTGAAAATACTAGTTTAAAAACAGAAAAATATCCAGGAAATTATTTTCAAGGAAACGCGAAAATTATGCAGAGAATTAGTGTTGTTGATTAAGTTTTTATGTCTTTATACCGACGACTGTACATCTCTGTCTTCACTGTCAGGAAGGCTCAAGTAATTAGACTCAGAACTTGAGGCCAAGGTCGAGCTGCAATGAAGCACCAACGCAAAAGTTAACATCACTGGCCTCAGGATGAATGGAAAGTTTATGGACTCTAAACAACAGAACTGGCGAGCATTAAACAAGTCCATTCGTCTCTCGTCCGAAGTGCGAACACGCATTCCTCGAGGACTGAATTTTGGGATTAATGGCCTGAAATTTTTGGAACTTTAGATATGTTCGTTGAAAAAGATATAACTTATAAACACTTACTATTCTTGATGTAAAAATATTGACTAGAAGACGTTGTTGCATTTCTGATGGGTAGCTTTGCTCTGACAATAGCACTGATGTAAACGAAATCCTACAGATGCCCTTTTAAATTTTTACACCAAAAGGAAATATGGGAGTTTCTCCGGACCTGCATAAGTTTTTAAATCGTTTTTACAGTAGTTTTCTATTTCATAATCAAGTATCTAATTAACGTTGAAGGTTTATTAGGTATAAACAACTGAACTTCCAAAACTAGCAATACAACTGTTTACCTTATCACAGTTTGCGTTTTCAAAATCTTTTCTCTTCTCTTATTGCGATTAGACCAGCTTTACTTTGAATAGTTTAGAGGTCCAAGTTTGATTTTATTGGATCCAGTTTATAAAACAGTAAAAATCGTTCCGTAAAATTTTCTAGTTCATTTGCAAAATAAGCTGTTTCACAAACATAAACGTAAAACGTTGCAGACATTTATAAACAAAAGAAATGTAAACAGAATAAGTTCAACTGAATAATCATTATTTTCTAGCCGGTACGGAACTTTAATGAAAATAGCAATTATCTGGAAATACGTTGATAGAAATCATGATTTGAAATCATGATTTATGAAGTCAGAAAGAATGTGATATGCAATGTCTAATTTCATTAATGAAACAAAGTTTCTGTGAAATGACAACAGAATTGTATCACTGATTGCAAAGGAAATTCACTAGAGTTGAGGCTAAAAACTATTAAATGAAAAGACGCAGCGGACTACAGTACCTACAATCAGTGGCATTAACAGAATATAAAATAAACAGATTTCGCGTAATCAATAACTAAACGATTTGTCCTTGTTGTATCGCAGTTATGACTGAATTAATCTAAGAGATATAAATATTACAAATAAACACCTTTAACTTCTGGGATCAAGCATCGAACCTAGTATTTAAACAAACTATAAAGTTTTAAACATATTATTAACTAAGAGATATGAATAACACAAATCACCTTTAACTTCGAACCATCGAACCTAGTATCTAAACAAACTATAACAGTTTTATATTATTATAGAAATATTATTAATCTAAGAGATATGAAAAACACAAATAACACCTTTAACTTCTGGGATCAAGCATCGAACCTAGTTTACCTAAACAAAATATAAGTTTTATATTATCCAAAAACAATCGTATATCCTTCGAATAATATAATTCCCCAAGAATTGTAATTAGCTCAATATCTGTGGGTTATTTGTAAAATCTCCATGTTCAGAACCTCAAATATATTTACTTAGTCTGTAAGTGACAACTGAAAAGGGTAATTCTATAAAGGTTACATGGTTGTGGTTTTCTGACATTTCATTTTAAAAAAATCGCTTTCAGTCGAAAGAACGTAAAACATTCAAATATCGATCACATGACAGAATAGCTGTAAGTTCACCAAAACATCTGGAAACAGATTTAAGACTGTGCTTGCAGCATGACCTGCAAAAAAAGTCCAGACCTAGACCCGCATTGCAAATGTGACATTCTGACGGCCCCACTCCTTCCATCGAACTAAGCTGTACCCGATGCTAACGCGAATGAAAGAGTGAGATATGACGCAGAGAGGCTGAGTATTGAATAGACTCAGTTTAGAACAGATGCATGTAGGGGAAAATCAGTGTTCAGCAAGGCGGTAGTCAAATCAAGGTAAAAGTAATCCACTGTTGTTTTCAAGTGTAGAGGTAAACAATTGTTGAATGCATTATTATCAGCGTTGAATTAATCTTATGCTGCTTCAAGTGTTATTGTCAGTGACGTAAAATTCCACTGTTGTATTAAATATTGTAGAATAACTTGAAAAAAATCCCTGAATGAATGTTAAAAATTTTAAATAAAAAGAAGTATCCGAAGGAAGTTAAACTTCTGGGGTGACGTAGTTTTATAATGAATCAATGGTAAAAAGTTATCGTTATTATTATAGCTGACATTACGGTATCAATGAAAACATCAGACAGCCATTTTTAGTCTGAATATCAGTGCCTCACTGAAAATATTAAACTGTTGAGGTAAACGTCAGTTTATTTCTGTATTTTAAGCATGTGTTTTATGCAACTGTCCTGGTTAAGGGTTGTACCTGATTGCATGTTTAACTAACATAAAATCTCTGAACATGACTGGAACGAGACTATGAACAGACTTCCGATTGATAAGTCTGTGTTGCTGTGTGTCAGTATAAATCGCATTCAATTACAGCAGGTGGGATTTTGACTTGAAAGTGCAGAGTACTGTTATTGCACTTGAGTCTGTCATTTAGAGTTCCTTCCCTTTTGCAAAGAGTAGTGTAGAGTTCTCTTGTTTTTAATGTAACTATTATTGTTACCATCGTCTTTGATGTGAAATGTTACATTTCGCTCCTTTACATGAAATCACTGCAGTCTTGCTCTACACCCGTTCGCGTGTTGAGTTATTTTTGTCTTCGTCTCCATTACATATATATATGCACAGAGAGAGAGAGAGAGAGAGAGAGAGAGAGAGAGAGGCTGACTTGCTGACTCGTAGTTCCTCCTTTGTTTTCATTTCAGTTGTCCAAAACGAAGTTAATAATTTCTGGGAAACTTTTAGTATATATATGTATATATATATATATATATATATATATATATATATATATATATATATATATATATATATATATATATATATACATATATAATATATATATATATATATATATATATATATATATATATATATACATATATATACATATATATATATACATATATATATATATATATATATATATATATATATATATATATATATATATATATATATATATATATATATATATATATATATATATATATATATATATATATATATATATATATATATATATATGTATATATATATATATATATATATATATATATATATATATATATATATATATATATATATATATATATATATATATATATATATATATATATATATATATATATATGTATATATATATATATATATATATATATATATATATATATATATATATTTACGTATATATATATATGTATACACACACACACACACACACACACACACATATATATATTGTTACGTGTGAGGAGTCTTGGTTGATCATGTATTATTCAATTTACGTAAATTTTACGGCCCTGCAAACCAAGATTACACGTAACCTGTCACTTGAAGCCAAAAGTTAACCTCAAAGACAGACGTTAATTAGCCAAAGGTCGCCAGTTAAGGGTTATTAACCTTAACAAAGAATATTTGAGATGAATTTGATTTTAAACGCAACGGTTCTCCCAAACATTCGGACGCGAGGCATACAAAAGCATCGAGATTTAACCTGATTTTGCTTACCTAAATCCTAGGTATTTTACTGGAATAATGGGGTTGAAGCTAACAATAAAATAATTAGGCTTAATCTAGACTTTGTAAACACATATACCCTAAGTGGCGGCTGAAGGAAGAAAACAAAGAAAAAATGTGAAATACAGAAAAGAACTAGTCAATCGACGAAGCTTCAACAAGAATCGGACTTACCGTGAATCGAGTCGCTGCGCAAACGAGGAACCTCAGGAGTCGTATTCTGGCAGTCTTCCCAATTCACTAATTAAGATAGACGTAGGAGAGAAAGTAATAAAGAATATCGTTCGCACGCACGCAGCGTCACCCTGGTTCCGTGACCGCTGGGATCTCTCTCTCATCTCTGACTGACCCGACCTCACCGTTCTTCCAGAGAGCTTATATCGCCCGGGCAATCCGACCTTGACAAAGGCATCGTCGAATGCATAGAATAAAGCTTAAGGGCCACCATAACTAGGGGTCATTGAGCGTAAACCCTCTCTGAGGCTTAGGTCCCTAATGCCCTAACATATTTTGTTTACAAACTTTCCAGCCTATGCGGCGCCATTTGTCTAAGGCGGTGATTGTTATTTTAAATTGCCTACCCTACCCTGGCGGGCAGAGATGTTCTCTGTCGAGGTCAATTGGCTAATATTCCTACACCTAACTACATCGAGGGCGAACAGCAGTAATATTTATAAAAAGCTCCCCCTTAAGAGGGCCTTCACTCCCTTTTCGGCGTGAAGGTCTATACTAAACAAGCTGTTCGCCTCTCGTAGGTTACTCTCCTTCCCCAGAGCAGATTAGTCCTGGTTAGCCTACCTAGCTACAGAACTACCTAACCCTAGATAGGATATGAGCTATATTCACTACTTTACCTAATTCTAATAGTACTGGAAGGTGCTCACGGTTATTATAGGCTACCTCCTACAATCAAGATGTGTTTTAGACCTAGCCTAGTGGTACGTTCTATGATATTCCCTAGCCTAACCTAACCTAACCCGACCGTAGCACCAACATAAGAGTTAATATTCTAACTAAATTACAACATGGTTTATGTTTAATACAATTAAAATTTACTAGTTAATTCATGAGGGTTGCCTCATATGATAAATGGGTGCCTCACTGAGGTCTTAGGCCATGCGTGTCACGAGCATCGTGGCTCGTTTCACAATAGTTGAGATTACTGAAATTAGTTAGGCTACTTACATGATTACTGCGGCTCGGTGGTAAGTGGAAAGAACAAGGTTACTAAATTGATGTACCGTACTTTAAGGTGGCCTAGGCTATGCACAATGAAAGGAAGAGATCACACTGGCTACCTCCTCTGGGCAAGGGGCCAGGATCACTCTTAGATGTTAGGGCACTGTGCCAAGAGGGCACTAGTGCCAGGATGAGCTTATAGCTTTGCAACTACTGGGCTCTCTTCCGCCCCTTCTTCTTCTTCTTCGGTTTCCTCCAAGGCCTATCAGTAGCTGGCCTAGCAGGTGATGAGAGCACCGACTCCGGGGACAGGCCAGAAGGGCTAGCGGGCGCGAAGTCAGGGGCAACTGCAAAAGCTGCGGGAGGACTCCCTACTCCGGCTGCTGCGACAACCGGAGCGAGAGCGATCTCGACTTCTGCGTCCGAGGATGCCAGTTCCTGGTCTTCCAAGGGAGGGGTACCATTTCGATCCTCCAGGGGTTCATCCCCTGGAGTCAAATTTTGCGAAGAAGAAGGTCCGGGTGCTGGAGGCTCTCCAGTCGCAATGATCAACTGCATGGGGAATCCTAAATCTCCCGGAGGAGGATTCGCCTCATGATTTAGACCCGGCATAGGGGCCTTTTCCATTGGTAGCTCAACGTCCGGGACGGACGGAGTCTGGCACTGCTCAGTGCTCGCAAGTGGCACTGGCAGCAGTTGAGGGTCAGGCATGCCTGATGAGGGGTCCGGAGGTGCACTACCTCGCGGACGACTTGTGGTTGGCTGCGGCAGAGATTCCTGCCCCAGCGGGAGATCGTAGCCTCTCGGTGAGTTTTGTTCGGGGGCGTCCGCTGGGCGTTGCTTGCTTGGGCAGCCCTCCCAATTTGTGGAGTGGTCTGCCCGCTGGCACGTCCTGCAGCGGTACTGCTCCTCCTGAATCTCTTCGCGGAGGGGGAAGACTCTTGGTGGACCAGCCCTTCGCAATTGGAGAGGGCTAGGCCTGGAATAGTTTGGGTTGTGCCCCTTCCGCAGACCACTTTGGTGGGCGGAAGGTGGAGGTTTGTCATGGTTGAGAGTTTTAACTGGGGCCTCTGTGGAGGAGGTAACGTGGCTGCGGAGTGGCGTTGGTGACGGGCTTCCGCAGAGAAGATCCCGACCCAACAAGAAGGCCACTCCGGGCCGAATTCCACCTACCACGCCGAGGCGGTGGGGTATCGTGCCCCAAGGTGTCATAACCTGGAGTTGGACCGTGGGAACGGTGATGGTGTGGCCCTCTATCCACTTCATTTCCCACCGGGTTTCTTCTGTCAACCACAGCACCGGCTGGCACTTGGGGCCCTGGCGATCAGGCTAATATCTGCCGCAGTGTCTACTGTGACCGGAAGGGTCATGGGCAGGCTAGTGCTCTGAAGAGGGGCCACCGAGATGTACTGGGTTTCCAGTCTCTCGGGGTAAAGGATCCGGTGCGGACCAGCCGCAGAGAATGAAGTGCTGATTAGGTTGACAAATTTGGTGGTGGGGACATGATGTGGACAGGCCGGAGATCCAGCATTGTAGTGGCTAGCAGCCCCACAGGATCTGCACGGGCCTTTTGGATGGGCTCGGTGGCCTGCAGTAACTGTTGGAGGAGAGGGCTGAGCGGATGAATCGAGCGGAGTTCTGGCTGGTAGGGTTAGGCTGCTTATTAGTGCCGAGTTTGTATCGGCACTCAGCTTCAGCGTGGCCCCCCTTCTTGCAACAGTTGCACAGGGTCTTGCTAGGCAGTCCATTCTTCGGGCGAGTGGAGTTCGAGAGGTAGGCCGGAGGGATGATTCGCTTCTGAGAGGTGCTGTGCGACTGATTGAAGGTTTCCCACGAATCAGCCATGCGACAAGCTTCCATATGTGTGGAGGGCTGTTTATCGTTAAGATATACTGCAAGGGGCCCTGGCACACATTGGAAAAGGTCTTCTAGCATGGTCCGATTGAAGAGATCCTCAAACGTCGTGCAGGCCGAGGAGTCGAACCAGCGTGCACGGACTGGGTTTTGTGACATGCCCATTCCGTCCAAGACCAGCCGACTTCCTTGGCAAGACCTCGGAACCGTTGTCTCCATTTTTCTGGGGTTATTTCGTAGGCCTTTGTAATGACTCCACGAACTTCCGCCATGTTGCCTCTCTGGCTCTTCTCCAGTGAGCGAAGCGCTGCCTTAGCTTTTCCCTCCATATGCTTGGCTAGTATTAAGGCTCTCTCCGTCTCCGTGGTGCTGTAGTTATCGAAAAGAGCCTCGATCTCCTCCAGCCATGCTTCTGGCTCGTCCTCAGTCCACTTGGGGACTAGGGAATTGATGCTCGAAATTGGAGCGTTTGATGCAGCAGGTGTAGGACTGGAGGCTTGATGGCTAGCCATAGCTTCGGCATTCTCCATTTTCGCTCTCTCAGCTCGAGCTCCTTCTCCTTTAGGGCTAACTCAGTTTCCTTGCAGGCTAACTCATGCTGTCTCCTTCTTTCTTCTCTTTCTCTTCTTCATATTGCCTCTGCTCGGCTTCATACTTCCTCTGCTCGAGTCTTTCTTCCTTTTCCCGCTTGGCCAAGTCGTCCACTTGCTCCTTAACCCAGGTGGTAAGTTCAGAGCCGGTGAGACCTGCCGCCGTCCCCAGCCCCAGGAAGGTTTTATAATGCTCTGCTGCCATGGTTCTGGTGGGGAAGGGCGTCTAACCGGGTCGACTGGGCGTACTTGGGCAGCGAGGAAGTGTCTCTTCAATTGACGTGGCACCCTTTCAAAAGGTGGCACTGTAGTTTGGGTGTGCCGTGTACAGGTCACACTGGTGGCACTCAGTATCCCTAGGCACTGGTGCAGGTTAGGTTCCAGAAGAACTTTTCTTCTGTGTTCCTTTGTTTTGTTTTATTTATTTTTCTGATTCTTGCTTGGTGGCACTTATGGTGCCAATGTGTTCCTAGGGACCCTCTACTGGAGTCCAACTAGGCTATATGGGAGGAAAGGCACTCTACACCTGCAGAGTGCAACAATCGAATGAGAGAGAAAGGGAAGGTAAAAAGAGAGAGAGAGAGAGAGAGAAGTAAGCTATTCAAGTGATGAGTGCTGCAAATTATTGGCACTGTGGAATAAGTGAATTTGGTTTTTTTTTTTTTTTTTTTTTTTTTTTAAAGATCCTCGTGAGTGGCTGGTCCCAGTACCGCCCCAGTGCTGGCCCCTTCTTTTTCAGAGGGTGAAAACTACTGTTGGCTTTTTGGTCTGGATAGCAGGCCTCACTGTGACCGACAGTTTATCACTGTATTGTAATTACTCTTAACTTGTCCTCATCTATTGTGGGACAGAGGTGTTTTTTTAATTGGTTTAAGTATTCGAATTAATTAGCCTAGTGTCGGCCGTTCTTTCTTTGAAGAGGGTCACGTACACTTAGGTTAGGAATGCTTACTTGAATGACACGAGAGAGAGAGAGAGAGAGAGAGAGAGAGAGAGAGAGAGAGAGAGAGAGAGAGAGAGAGATTTTCAATCAGCGAATTTCTTGCTGCTTGAGAACATGTAAACAAAGATTTTATACATGCACAATGGCATGGATCTTAATAAAATGATATAGATGCGTCGTCTTGGCTTCCTTAGGGATTACTTTATTATCTCAATTTTCCCGGGAGCCGACGTCACAAAAGTTTATCGTAAAAATTTTAAATTTTCTTTATATGATTTTTATAGTAGGTATTCGTATAGGAACTTGTGGTATTACTCCTAACTAAGGCCTATCTTTCCCTGCCTAAATTATCTTTTGGGTTTTTCCTAGCTAAGATATTAGGAGGTGGGTTCTGGCATGAAAAGCAAAAATATACGCCCCAAGAGTGGCGGGAGCAGAGTCGAGGTCACAATAACAAGGTCGTTGAGATGGCGGCCAAGGTCCCGTTAGGCCTAAATTTCAAAACAACCTCGGCCTGCTAAGGAAACCCCAAAATGGCCGTTCTCACAAACAGTTCGAACAATTTCAAAAAACAACCGCAAGCGGCGGGTATTTTCTTTTAGCACAAATTCAAACAACGAAACAAATGCAGGTATCCAGATTTTACTTTAAATATACCAATCATGCATAGCGTTTTACGTTACGGATGGAAAACTAAATTACCAAACAACTTTGTCTTTGTTATCGTATTCTCACCCGGACATTAAACAAAGAATGAAAAGAGAAATGCTAGCTTGCCTGCGTAAATTTACGTTGTTGCACGGTACCTTTATTGTAAAATTACTATTTCAGTTCGTTTGCTACTTCACTGACACGGTTTTTTGAATGATTCCCGCTATATGCAAACAATAACGATCGGAATTGCCGACGCGATTTCTAAATTACTTTGTGTATATGAACTGGGCTCCGCGATTCGGCCTTTGAATTCGTTACTTGAACGACTTGACTCACGGTCCGAACACGGTAATGTCCTTGTCTTAGACGTTACAAATTATGACTCTCTGCTCTCGACGCACCCTTTCCTACGCTAATTCTCGCTACACTTGTTATTATAACTATCCTCTTTACTGCTTATTATTATGCCTCGTTCCTTGTTTGGAAGAATGAAATGGAGTTCGATATCTGACTTTTATTTTTTGGAATTAATGTAATTTTAATTTCCTTTTCTCCAGATTCTTTCTCTAAAATGTACTTTAGATTCTACATAAGGTCGCCAATGTTACGTGTGAGGGTCTTGGTTGATCATGTATTATTCAATTTACGTAAATTTTACGGCCCTGCAAACCAAGATTACACGTAACCTGTCACTTGAAGCCAAAAGTTAACCTCAAAGACAGACGTTAATTAGCCAAAGGTCGCCAGTTAAGGGTTATTAACCTTAACAAAGAATATTTGAGATGAATTTGATTTTAAACGCAACGGTTCTCCCAAACATTCGGACGCGAGGCATACAAAAGCATCGAGATTTAACCTGATTTTGCTTACCCTAAATCCTAGGTATTTTACTGGAATAATGGGGTTGAAGCTAACAATAAAATAATTAGGCTTAATCTAGACTTTGTAAACACATATACCCTAAGTGGCGGCTGAAGGAAGAAAACAAAGAAAAAAATGTGAAATACAGAAAAGAACTAGTCAATCGACGAAGCTTCAACAAGAATCGGACTTACCGTGAACGTCGAGTCGCTGCGCAAACGAGGAACCTCAGGAGTCGTATTCTGGCAGTCTTCCCAATTCACTAATTAAGATAGACGTAGGAGAGAAAGTAATAAAGAATATCGTTCGGGCACGCACGCAGCGTCACCCTGGTTCCGTGACCGCTGGGATCTCTCTCTCATCTCTGACTGACCCGACCTCGCTTCGTTCTTCCAGAGGGCTTATACCGCCCCGGGCAATCCGACCTTGACAAAGGCATCGTCGAATGCATAGAATAAAGCTTAAGGGCCACCATAACTAGGGGTCATTGAGCGTAAACCCTCTCTGAGGCTTAGGTCCCTAATGCCCTAACATATTTTGTTTACAAACTTTCCAGCCTATGCGGCGCCATTTGTCTAAGGCGGTGATTGTTATTTTAAATTGCCTACCCTACCAGGCAGAGATGTTCTCTGTCGAGGTCAATTGGCCTAATATTCCTACACCTAACTACATCGAGGGCGAACAGCAGTAATATTTATAAAAATATATATATATATATATATATATATATATATATATATATATATATATATATATATATATATATATATATATATATATACATATATATATATATATATATATATATATATATATATATATATATATATATATATAATATAGTATATATATACATATATATTTTTTATATATATTATATATATATATATATATATATATATATATATATATATATATATATATATATATATATATATATATATATATATATATATATATATATATATATATATATATATATATATATATATATATATATATATATATATATATAAAAGAGATAGAGAGAGAGAGAGAGAGAGAGAGAGAGAGAGAGAGAGAGAGAGAGAGAGAGAGAGAGAGAGAGAGAGAGAGAGGATATCCCTTTTAACCCCAAGTATTTCGTGATCATGTATTATGTGTTGTGGGTATTTAAAGTATGCATAATTGGTTTGAAATGTCGTTATAATGTTTTGGGTTTTTCCTGAAAGTTGAAAGGGTGCATAATCTGTATGAAGTACTTTATAATAACGTATTTTAAGTACTTGAAACAATTTCAAAAAGATTTTGTAATTACTCTCGAAAAATATGGTTATTAAGGTGAATAATAATGATTTAATTAAGTATAATTTAAACAAATGATTAGGTGTTTTAATATTCATTTGAAGAGGGAATTAATGTGTTTCACATGAATAATCTAATGAATTTTTGGAACGGTTGAAAATCTGCTTTTCTATCAGTTTCTAAAAACATAAAAAATCGATGAAAATACTTTACTAATACATTTCTCTCTCTCTCTCTCTCTTATCTTTAGGTATTTAAAAAAAAAACATTATCCAAGACTCCCCAGCAACTAATACAGTAAATACAGCCATGAACCAAATCATAGCTTCTTATAGTCTAAATACGGCACTCAGCTTTTTCCTAGTTCACCATCAAATGCATTAAAAGATAATTTTTACAGCATGGTAGATATCAAGCATAATTCTTGCATCATACCCTCGTAACTAATGAAGTAAATCCGGCTGATTCTACCATTTATAAATAATACTGTGAAGGGTAAAACATACACGAGATGTCGTCAGTCGAAAACGCAAACATAAATGCAATAACTTCCTGTCTGCCCCCTTCTCAATGGCTGAACCGTCTTTCTGGTTCTGGAGAGCAGGAGATCAGCTCTGAATCTGAAGTGTATGGAATTAATAAAAAACGGCAGTTAACATCCTCGAGGCAATCCTTGACACTCGCTTGCCCCGCAGCACTCTCTAGCTGAACTCACTGAGGGAGAGGATCACCAATGATGAACTCCACCAGTTTCTCATCATTGATTTCTCCTTCTGTTGGCTACTCACGCCAGGTGACCCCTCGTTTTTTTTAATGTGCCAATGAGGAACACATCAGCAAAGGCGTACAGGGACATGCTTAAGTTCCTCCTCATACTAGCAGACCTCAACATGAACAGTAAGCCTCAGAAGAGTAGACTTCACAAGAGAGATTTAGCTGCGCTGTCTCTTGACTCGCGTCCTCGCTGTCCTTCCCAATTCTAAAAGTATACACCATGGCAGGGCTACTGATAAAGGTGGTTGGGTTGACAGAGGCCCCAAAGGCCTCACAACATACCACCCACAAGATCCAGGATTCAATAAAAGGGTTGCCCCTAGCCTTTTGTACTACATTTTTACTACTATAAACTAAGGAAGATGGCTAGGTACTGTGCCACTAAATGTAGCTGTAGAAAAGACAGACAAGGTGGCTGTCCACAAAAAATAAATCAAGACAGAATCCCACCACACATGTTGCTGATTGCACCTTCCTGTTGGATACAGATATGTTCCAACCAATGCTACCCACATTGAAGGACAACTGCTGATGCCCTGCTGACACAGCTACACCTAGTGGATGCCAGCAGCTGCCCCATAAAATGATACACAGCCACTGATGATAAGAAAATATGTTCGGTGGTTCACTGTTGCTAATGTCCAGACAACCCTACTCGGCACTGACTTCTGCAGTCACTATGGGTTGCTCATGGACACTGATCCCTGCTACCTCCTGTAGATATATTCCCTCCAAATGGGCAACCCCCTCTCTTCATAGGTGCCAAGCAGCACCTGTCTCATCGGTAGGACCTATAAATGAGCACCAGCTACGACAGACTCCTGGAATACCAACACACTAAATACAATCCACCGTCAAAGGCAGGACTGAAAAAACCCACCAATTCTTTAGTGTGGCACTAATTGGCAAGTGCAACAACACGCACACACACACACACACACACACACACACACACACACACACACACACATATATATATATATATATATATATATATATATATATATATATATATATATATATATATATATATATATATATATTTATATATAAGAGAGAATGTTTGTTTGTATGTTCAAGCGTTATAGAAATGAACCGCTTGAGTTGATCTAGACGAAATTTGGCAGGTGGCCATTATTTGACCCAACTTAGATAATAGGGTTGGTTTCAAACTAGTACCCCCCTTCCCTTCCCCATCCCCCATCCCCTTCCCTTTGTAACTTATTTGGTAAATAAGCTCCACGGGTTTATAATAACTCATATCATGTATTCAATACCATAGAAATATATTATTGAAATGCTTTTCTTTCTTGTGATTAAAAATTCTGTATCAAGGTTTGTGTTTAGGTTTAGTGGGGGTGTGTTTAGGTTTACCGGGGGTATACATTTAGGTTTAGTGGTGATGTGATTAGGCTTAGCAGGGTGTGTGTTTAGGTCTAGGAGGGGGTGTGTTTAGGTTCAGTAGGGAGTGCGTTTGGTTTAGGGTCTGGATAAAATGGACAGTCGACACAGTAATACTTGGATAAAAGGGACAGTCAGCACTGTAATACCTGGACCAAAAGGATAATCAGTACAGTAATACCTGGGGAACAGTCACCACAGTAATGTCTGGATAAAATAGACAGTTGCCACAGTAATAAAATGGGCAGTCAGCAACAGTAATACCTGGATAAAAGGGACAGACATCACAGTAATTCTTGGATAAAAGAGACAGACAGTACAGTAATACCTGGATAAATGGAACAGCCACCACAGTAACATCTGGATAAATGGGACAGTCAGCACAGTAATATCTGGATAAAATGGACAGTCACCACAGTGATACCTGGATAAAAGGGACAGGCAGCACAATAATACCTGGATAAAAGGACAGGGAAAACAGCAATGCCTGGATAAATGGGTCAGTCACCACACTAATACCAGGATAAAAGGGACAGTCCGCACAGTAATACCTGGATAAAAGGGACAGGCATTACAGTAATACCTAGATACACGGGACAGTCACCACAGTAATACCTGGATAAAAGGGACAGTCACCACAGTAATGTCTGAATAAAAGTGACAGTCAGCAAAGTCATACCTGGGTAAAATGGACAGTCAGCACAGTAATACCTGGATAAATGGGATAGTCAACACAGTAATACATGGGTAAATGGGACAGTTAGAACAGTAATACCTGGATAAATGGGAAAATCAGCAGAGTAACATCTGGATAAATGGGACAGTCGCTACAGTAATACCTGGATAAAAGTGACAGTCAGTACAGTAATACCTGGATAAATGGAACAGACAGTACAGACATACCTGGATAAAAGGGACAGTCACGACAATAATATCTGGATAAATGGGAAAGCAAGCAAAGTAATATTTGATAAAAGGGACAGTTATTACAGTAATTTTTGGATAAATGGGACAGTAACCACACTAATTCCTGGATAACAGAGACAGACATCACAGTAATACCTGGATATATGTGACAGTCACCACAGTAATATCTGGATAAAAGGGACAGTCACCACAGTAAAATCTGGAAATAAAGGACAGTCAGCCCAGTAATAATAGAATAAAAGGGACAGTCAGTACAGTAACACCTGGATAAATGGGACATTCACTACAGTAATATCTTGATAAAAGGGATGGTCAGAACAGTAATACCTGGATAAATGGGACAGACAGTACAGTAATACCTGGATAGAAGGGACAGTCAGAACAGTAATACCTGGATAAATGGGATAGTCACCACAGTAATACCTGGATAAATGGGACAGTCACTACAGTCATACCTGGATAAATGGGACAGTCACTACAGTCATACCTGGATAAAAGGAACAGTCACCACAGTAACACATGTATAAATTGGACAGTCACTATAGTAATATCTAGATAAATGGGACAGTCAGAACAGTAACGTTTGGATAAAAGGGACCGTTAGCACAGTCATTCCTGGATAAAAGGGACAGTTAGTACAGTCATTCCTGGATAAAAGGGACAGTTGGTACAGTAATTCCTGGATAAGAGGGACAGTTACCACACTAATAAGTGGATAAATGGGACAGTCAGAACAGTAATATCTGGATAAAAGGGATAATCAGTAAAATAATTTCAGGATAAAATGGACAGTCATCATAAGGAAGTGCAGGAAAATTGTTTTTAGTCTTTCAGGGTTTTCCCTGGCAGTGCCGGGTTGGTCAGCTAGTATATATATGTTATCCTACAAAGAGTTAATCCCATTGCTTACCTTTGCTAAAAGTCAAGAAGTCCCATCTAATGGTAGCTTGATAGTGACCACATCAAAGTGGCTACTGGCATTGTACATTTGTACATACACACACGCTTTCTCTCTCTCTCTCTCTCTCTCTCTCTCTCTCTCTCTCTCTCTCTCTCTCTCTCTCAGGTCTACAGCGAAACAAGCATTACCCAAAATAATTTATTTGACAATAATCTATCATAACTGGATCGCGAGAAACAAGATATGAAATAAAATGGAATACTAATGTCACCAAATGATCAAATATATTAAGGTCCATCATATTCAACTAATTATTCTCTCTAAATAATTTCCTCACAATAGGTCAAAATAAGTCAAAATCCAGTAGCTTATATTCCCCAATGAGTAAATCTTATGCCTCTTCCTCAGCGAAACATCTGAAGAAGTCAAATAAAACCCTTGTTAAACAAATGCATAAAAATATAGGTATGGGAATTCCTTCCATGTTACTTTTAAAGTACACACGATGTAAAAAGTGCCTGACACTGGTAAGATATATGTTATATGAAAACAACAATCTACAGTTTGGGAAACCTGAACGAATTCTCCGGAACCTGGACATTTCCGGTGAACAAACTCACAGTCTTGTCGCCAGGCAGGGATCATCACACATTTCAAGAATGTCTGACGCATTTGACGCGCGTACAGTTCTCCTAAGCAGGATATGCACCAGACACCAGCCAAGCATTCTCTCAAGGCTCTTCACATTGTATTTAGCCACACTTACTGATCAAAAATCTACTGTGTATTGTAATTCATAAAATATCTGTGATCTATGAGCTTTTCAGATATATGTATGTATATATATATATATATATATATATATATATATATATATATATATATATATATATATATATATATATATATATATATACACACACACACACACACACACACACACATATATATATATATATATATATATATATATATATATATATATATATATATATAAAATACATATATATACATATATCTATAATTCATAAAATATCTGTGACCTATGAGCTTTAGATATATATATATATATATATATATATATATATATATATATATATATATATATATATATATATATATATATATACATATATATATATATACATATACACAAAGTATATTCTTATACGATCACAAGGAACACGTGAAGATTGTATATCAACAGCCAGCAGGATGTAATGAAAAGCAGCAGTACCTAGGGCTTTTGCGTATTTTTTATACACCTCATCAGGATACAATGTAAGAATGAAAAGCAGCTTTGAAATTTCAAAAGTAACATAAAAACGAAAAAAAGTAAAATATAGAACAACCAAACAGCCAAACCAAGAAGCAAATGGTCCACAGCCAAGAATTACACTTAAAGGATAATTACTACAAACGGAAATGAAACCACTAAGCAGTCTATTACACAGTTACTAAGTTTTTAGCAATAAATTTCCTAAGCCAGTTATCTAGCTTATATTGTCCATTGCCAATATTAAACACACTTCTTGACTTATGTTGTATTATGCTAGATTCTATAATGTTTCTTTTAATAACCTCTACAAAATGAAATTTCCTTTGAATTTTTGCAATTAATTGCATGATTAAAGTTATTCATACGTCGAAAAAGGGCACTCGATGTATTTCCTACTCGTACACAATATTTATGTTGATTTAATCTTGGCGCCAACAGTTTACGACTTTGACCAATATATTTTTTATGACAATTTCTACATGGAATTTCGTATATGCAACCTTTTTGTAACTGGGGAGAGTTATTTATCAAAACTGTTCTCACAGACTGCGTGTTGCTAAAAACAACATTAACATTAAAAACTTTAAACATTTTTGGCAAAGGAAGAAACCTGCAGTCAAAAGGTAAAACAAGCAAATTACAACGATCGAAAGTTTGTACCTGGTCATCATATGCATAAAATGTTTTCTTAGCCTTTCTTAAAGCAGCATCAACTAGAAATGTCGGGTACTTCAGTTTGAAAGCAATATCATAAATCTTGATAATCTCGTCTTCTAAAAATTCTGAACAAATTCTTAGTGCTCTTAAAAACACTGAAGAAAATACAGAGTTTAACTTTCAAATGGTGATTGGAGCAAAAGTGAATTGAAGAACATACATTTGTAGGTTTGCTAAAAATCGAAAACTTAAATCTGTCACCGTGTCTCTGCACACTTACATCTAATATGGGGAAAATGGAATCTTTCTTCCTCAAGTATGAATTTTATAGAGGGTACTAGCTCATTTAATCTAATTAAAAATCGGTTCACATCCTCACACAACGGCCGTACACAAAATATGTCATCGACATACTTAAACCAAAGAACATTATCCGGTAAAATATTTGACAAAAGTTTCTTTTCGAAAATCTCCATGTAAATGTTGCTTTAAAGAGGAGACAAAGGGTTCCCCATCGCCATACAAAACTTCTGCTCATAGAAGTTACCGTTGAAAGCATATTTATATTCTTTAATACACAGTTTTAGTAACTAAGATAGTGTCATTTGGCAGAGAAAATTCATAGTTGCACAACTCATCGGGTAAAAATGTTATTAGGCCGTCAATTGGAACTTTAGTGAATAGGGAAATTGCATCAAAGCTAATTCATTTTAAATTCGTAATTAATGTTACAGCGTCTGAGACGGTTTACAAAATCCACATTATTTTTTGCTGAAAACCCTGAAATTTTTCCCAAAGGAGGTGACATTTCACTGACAAGACACTTTGACAAGGGGTTTCCCATCCCATACCAAACTTCTGCTCATGTTATGCCAAATCGTTTTCGTCCAGGAAACATCGCTTC
>NC_089742.1:76366124-76398624 GCF_040412425.1 Macrobrachium rosenbergii | reverse complement strand
CCTTTCCCTTTGTAACTTATATGGTAACCGCTTGACCGATCTAGACAAAATTTGGCACGTGGCCATCATTTGACCCAACTTAAGGCATGTCCAGACAAGCTGGCCTGATCGGCGGGCATGCATGTCATCGGGCTCATGTAACGGGCAAACCAGCGAAATTGCCGTGCCCGTGTTAAGCAAAATCACCAACCAGTGCCCGGTGATCTGAGGCAAGTACTGGAGGTACGACACTGCCAGACTTCCGTTATAGATCGGGGTAAAGGTAGGGTTAATGTTGCCACCTTGTCATGTAAGATGGGACTTGCATTTAACTACTTTCATTGTTTTTCAAGAGACGCTGGTTTTGATTCATTTATTCACTGAGAAAGAGCTGTTAATTAATTTCTTCCATGCCTATAGAACTATTACTTATCGACCAATATTCAGCTTGCATGTAAACAGTTGTGGTGTTACTACTGAGTAAAGTTGAATGTACAGATGAATTTTCAGTTAATGTCTGCAAATATCTCTTGACTTTATTTTTAAGCCATTCCCTTATTTTCGTTTTACAGATTACCTTGATAAGATACCGATATTTATGCAACTGGGAAATGCCGTCATATCTTTTATGTTGATTATTAGTATATGTATAAGAAGATAGATTTTAAATCGGAGAACTTTAGAAGTCAATGGTGTTAGCTGAACTCCTTACCGGTGGATCCCACCCTCACTTTTACTGGGGTTATTAGGCTTGCTTACATATGAAAGCGGGTTCTTGGAATACCAGCACGTAATCTCTCTCTATAAGAAACTTTCATTTATAATTTTTGTCAGTTATCGTGACGTCAGCCAGTTCCTTTTCAGATCGCTATATGATACAAGGATCCTTCTTGATCTTTTTACTAAAGTTATTTTACTACTTCTAAAAGGCCTCACCTTTTAGCCCGTTTGCCCATTTTATTTATCTCTCATTTTCCATCACTGCTTGTTCCCAACCGAAAAATTGAGACGATATTGATCTGGTTTCATATTACACTTCACGGTTATTTACTTGGTCGTTAAATACCCTTCAACTAAGTTTCCGACGTTAGTGAACACTGATTAATAAACATGAGCAAAACCTCCGAGAGTTAACTTTCACGGAAGAAAACCAGCTTGAGGTAGGCTGAGATAAAACAGCGCCCGTTGCCCGGGTGTTTGAGAAAGTTAAGTGAAAAAAAAATTATAAAACGGAGTTCCGTTCACGACAAGGGCTAGGCAGCACCAGTTGATGTTTTATAACCACTCAAGTTTCTTTTTTTTTTTTATACCGAGGTAGAAGGAACATAGCCGATAGTGACTGACGAATCACTCGTGAAATCGCACCAATAGGATCACGACCTACAACGTGGTTTGGAGACAATCTCTGAAATACTCTCCCACTTCTTTTCTCCGAGAAATTTCTTGCTTTCGTTTCGGATTATCATGTTTATCATTGTTACAATAACAGCTTTACCACGACTACCTCGTCCAGTGGTACGTATCCAGTTACGTGCCCAGTCAAGATAAATTTTTTTTTCAAATGAGAAAGACATCATGAGAATTTCGAGATGATCTCATGAGTTCATACCTCAGTCATCCTACACTGATAATCAAGAAGATATAATTCGTTGCAAGGGTCACCCTTCTCCCCGATTGGAAAGCAAAGCTGTTATGGCCTCCGTGCACGATTCACCTTTTATTATTATACCCTTCTCTTTCTACTGAATTCATAATGCAGTGCAAGCAAATGCGAGAGCCAAAAAAAAAAAAAAAATACGCGTCTCAGGTAAGAGAAAATGTATTTTAGAATTAAGATTTAGATCTCATATTTTTGGGGAAACTGAGTTTTTGTCGTCGATAATAATGTCTTTTTATAGTTCGAGGTTTTTCCTCATTCTTTCTCCTTGATATCATTTAAGACAGAAATTAAGGTTTCGCAGAGATTACGTTATTTACGACCCACCAGTGGAAATTGCTCAAAACGTGGGTTTTTATTTTTCCTGGTTGATTTTGGTCTCAGTAGGTTAAAAGTTTAAAGATAGCTTTAAGGTTTAATAGAGTTTTATGTTTTTTTTTTAGGTATTTAGAGACCGTTTTTTTTTTTTTTAAACTATCAAGAAAGTTACAGATCTGGAAAGTAGATTCGGATTCTCTCTCTCTCTCTCTCTCTCTCTCTCTCTCTCTCTCTCTCTCTCTCTCTCTCTCTCTCTCTCTCTCTCTTTCAAATGCACACTATTATTCAAGTCCGCAAGTTAGATCGCAACTTGAACATAAGAAAACTCCATATCTGAAATTCCATTTGAGCATCTGCTGTTATGCTGTGTCGCATGTTTGTATCTTGTTTTCGGATGTACGGCTCTACCTTTGCTAGGGGTGTATGGAATGTGCATTTGCTCATTCTCATATAGTTTCTACAATCATGTTCGTAGCCAGATTGTAGTTCACGTACTATTGTTGTATGGCTCCCGTAAACATCTTTCCTATTTAGCCAGTCCTTGCACTGCAACAGTTTCTTTTTCTGAGCAGTACTGGCCACCATGTTTTTCGTACGACACTCGACAAGGTGCTGGCATCGTCGGGCACGGCTGCCCCAACACTCACGGGTAAGCCCGGCAAAATTTAACCGCATACCGCGCTCCCCGGCGGGGACGCCCGCGCGTCTGGAGAGATCTTTAGATAATAGGGTACGTTTCAAACCCGTACCCCCTTCCCCTTCCCTAACCCCTCCCAATCCCCCTTCCCCCTTCCCTTTATAACTCGTGGTAACTGCTTGACTGATCTAGACAAAATTTGGCAAGTGGCTATCATTTGACCCAACTTAGATAATACGGTAGGTTTCAAACCTGTACCCCTTCCCTTTCCCCTTCCCTTCCCTGATCCCCTTCCCCTTCCCTTTGTAACTTATGTGGTAACTGCTAGACCAAACTTGGCAAACCTTGGCACATGGCCATCATTTGATCCAACTTGTATAATAGGGTAGGTTTTAAACCCGTAACTCCTTCCCCTTCCCCTTCCCCTTTCCCCCCTTCCCTTTGCAACTTATGTGGTAACCGCTTGACCAATCTGGACAACATTTGGCTAGGCAAAATATTGCACATGGCCATCATTTGACCCAACTTAGATAATAGGTTAGGTTTCAACCCGTACCCGCCTTCCCCTCCCCCTTTCCCCCTTCCCTTTGTAACTTATGTTGTAACCGCTTGACCGATCTAGACAAAATGTGGCTACACAAAATATTGCATGTGGCCATCATTTGACCTAACTTAGACGATAGGTTAGGTTTCAAACCTGTACCACCTTCCCCTTCCCCTTCTCCTTCCCTTTGTAACGAATGTGGTAAACTCTTGACTGATATAGACAAAATTTGGCTAGACAAAATATTGCATGTGGCCATCATCTGACCCAACTTAGATAATATGGTAGGTTTCAAACCTGTACCCCCTTTCCCTTCCCTATCCCTCTTCCTCCTTCCCTTCGTAACTTAAGTGGCAACTGCTTGCCCAATCTAGACAAAATTTTGAAAGTGGCCATCATTTGACCCATCTCAGATAATAGGGTAGGTTTGAAACCCATACCCCTTTCCCCTTCCCCTTCCTCTTCCCCTTTCCCCTTCCCTTTGTAACTTATGTGGTAACAGCTAGACCTAACTAGACAAAATTTGGCATGTGGCCATCATTTGACCCAACTTAGATAACAGGGTAGCTTTCAAACCCATACCCACTTCCCCTTCCCTTCCCTCGTCCATGTCCCCCTTCAGTTTGTAACTTATGTGGTAATCGCTTGACCGAACTAGACAAAATTTGCATGTGACTATTATTTGACCCAACTCAGATAATAGGGTAGGTTTCAAACCAGTACCCCCTTCCCTTCCCCTCATCCATCTCTCCCTTCAGTTTGTAACTTAAGTGGTAACTGCTTGACCGAATTAGACAAAACTTGCATGTGGCCATCATTTGACCCAACTTAGATAATACGGTAGGTTTCAAACCCGCACCCCCGTCCCCTTCCCCTTTCCCTTCCCTTTGTAACTTATGTGGTAAACACTTGACCGATCTAGACAAAATTTGTCACGTGACCATCATTTGACCCAGCTTAGAAAATAGAGTAGGTTTCAAACCCGTTCCCCTTCCCATTCAACCCGTTGCCCTTCCCCCTTATCATTGTAACTTATATGGTAAGTGCTTCCCCAATCAAGACAAAATTACTCCATTAGGAGTAATGGGTTGCTTATACGACTTAAATTTGCTGGTTCTCCACCACTGGGAGCAGTATCGCACGTGATGGGCCAGTTCCCGACCATGTCATGTAGGTATCCTGTACTGAACGAGAAACAGACGGTCTTCAATTTGCTGCTACTGCCCCTTACTTCAGTTCATTTCCTCTTAAACCTTCCTGCAATGAGGTTCAGTGACTTCAGTTCTACTTCTGTCTGTACGATTACCCTTGCTGCCTGCACCCTCCGCTTCTTCTTAAGGTAAGACATGTAACTGGAGTGATGATATGTCGCATATGGGTGATATTCATTATGGTAGTGATAGTGGTGGTATTATTATCATTACTATTATTATTATTATTATTATTATTATTATTATTATTATTATTATTATTATTATTATTATTGTTGTTGTTGTTGTTGTTACAAGCAGATATATATCCCCGGCGTTACCCTGTTTGTGAAGATCCAGTGTGTGTGTGTGTGGATGCATGTCCGTGCCCTTGTGTGTGTGGTTGCGTGTGTGTGCGTTTGCTTGCGCGCATGCATGCGTGTGTGTGTCGCTCCTCTTCCCCTACCCCACCCTCCACACACATTCAGTGTTCATGGCGGCGATGTTGGTGATAGTCTGATTAAGTTTATGGGTGGAAACATGGTCGCTAGTAATGTTATTTATACATTTGGTTATTGTTCTAAGTACAATTGCAAGTGATATTAGTGATAAATAATGACAATAGTGATAATGAATATATTATCATTATGATGACTCATCTAGTCAGTGATTTGAGTGAACCTGCAGAATTCGGTGGGAGTTTTGAGATAGCAGCAGGCTTACTCTGCCCTGTACATGCAATTTACTTGTCCATGAGTGACCACAGCAGCGATGATCGTGTTACCATCAGTGATGGAGTGTGATATTTATGATTATTGATAGTGATGTTGACAGTGGAAAAGGTGATAGTGATGGTAGTGTTAATGAGTAGGATGGTGACTTTGGAAGTGAATGATAATGTGATGAAAATAGTCCTGATGGTGGCAAATGTAGCTATGGTGGTTATATAAACATTATTGTAATAGTTTTTAAGAATCCCAAACATTTTGCTGGGGAGGTCAGCTGTTAGGAAAATTACCATGCTAAACACAAACTATTATATGCAGGACTAAGGGATGTCTACGACCGAAGAAATGAATGAAGACAACCCTGCCACAGCAAGCAGTTCCACTTCAGCTCCATCTGATGAAGGTGGAACCAGCAGTCATTTATCTGGATTATTATCAAAATACTTTGAAGACTGTGGTTCTCAAGAACAAAGAATCGTTGCCAAATGTAGATGCTGTGGATCTAAAAGCGAAGCAAGCACCCAGGCATCTTCAAACCTTTTACACACCTGAAAAGATGTAATTCTAAGAGATACTTTGAGTATGTAGAAGAGAAGAAAGTACTCTCTTGTAAGAAGCTAAAGGCTCTTAAGGGTGCACGGCAGGGGGAGGTAACAATGCATTCCTTTTTTAAGGATGAGAATGGTGAACATTTCGAACCAAACAATTGAAAGCAGGGGCGCATGGTAAAAGGCACTGCAGTTTTCCCTGCACGGGATCAGTTGCCTCTCAGTTTGACTGAGAGTCCCACATTTCGTGCTTTTGTATAAGAGGCTGAGCCAAAGTTTGTGTTTCCTGCTAGAACTACTATTCGAAATGTACTTCTCCCACAATACATTACTAAAATGGAGAATATCCTGAGTTTAGGATTAAAGGATATAAAGAGAATTTACTTAACACTTGACCTGTGGACAAATCGACAGATGACTTCCTTTCTTGGTGTTACAGTTCATTATGTTAACAAAGACTGGCAACTGAAGTCTCGTGTCCTTGGTTGTGACCACTTCAGTGGTCGACACACAGCATTTAATGTTACATCTGCTTATGAGGAAATCGTCAGTCGGTATAGCATTCAAGGTTAAGTGAAGAAAGTTGTAGCTGATAATGCATCTTCGATGGTAAATGTAATTGACATTTCATTGCTAAGTTTCTACATACAGCAGGAAGAAGAGGAGATTAAAATTCATGCAACCCAAACATCTGTGATAACGAGGATATTTGTTTAGATGATATTCTGGCTTTCCTTCCTCAGAGAATGGGATGTTTTGCACATACTCAGCAACTGTGTGTGAGAGAAGGGTTTACTCACCCAAATGTCATAAATTCACTGCTCTCATCAGCACTCAAGAAAATTGCATCTTTAATCAACTCAATTGGGAAATCAACCGCTTCTCCTATCTCAGATCTAAAGGGATTGTTCTCCAGGCACAAAATGTAACAAGATGGAATTCCCAGTTGAAAATGGTGAAATGTATACTCAGGAACCCTGTAGAGGTGAACAATGCAATCGATCTTCTGTCCCAGAGAGAACAGAGGTGCAAGAAAATCAAGCCAGTGGAGATTTCTACCTTAAAGGAGCTTGTGATTGTCCTCGAACCTTTTCAAGAGCCCTTGGAAGCTGTGGAGGGGCAGAAGAAAGTAACCATAACTGCTATTGGGCCAGTAATTCAAGGACTTAAACCCTCACTGGAGAAAATAATTTTTAAAACCAAACTACTAAAGTGCTACTGGATTCTGTGAGGAAAAGATTGGATCCATACGTGGAAATGAGAGATTTTCAAGTGGCAGCTTTTTTGGATCCAAGGTTCAAACTGGACTGGCTTTCAACACAAGAGCAGAAGGATGAAGTGCTGGCGTATGTCAAGGAAATACTCGAAGAATTTGAGGTAGTTCACAGAGGATCAACAGGGCACACAGAAAGTAAAAATAACGATAGAGTCTGACACAAAAACACCAAAACTGTTTTCTTTCATATCAGAATGTTCATCAAAGGTGCAACCTCAACGAGGATCGCAAGGAAGTTCCTCATTGAGTCTTATGTTGAAGCAATATGTAGAGGAAGGAACTTTCCCATTTTCCAGTGATCCAATGATGTACTGGAAAGAAGTGTCACAAAACTTTAGATCCACTAAAAAAAACCTTGCAAGGCAAGTCTTTCCGTTCAATGCTATTGATTAAATGCAATAATGAATTGTTCGAAAAATTCCCAGCTATTTAAGAGCATTTTTTTTATATTTCTTTTTGTTTTCTTTAGCGCCAACAAAGATATGGTTTTTGTTTCTATCTACCTATTTCTGGGAAATGAAGGATAACATTACAAATGCAATGACCGAACAAAATAAAATTGTAATTTTTCTTTTCTGCTAATGATGGTAAAGGACAATATTACAGTGCACCAAAGAAATGAAAACTTAATTATTTATTTGCTGCTACTGCTGGTAAATGAAGAACATTACAATTCAAAATTAAGTGTTTTGCTTAACCAAAAAATTTTTTTTTCGAAAACTAGTACCGTATCATCTCCTTTTGAAACTTAACTTTTCCACTTTGAAACCATGACTTCTAGCTTTATCTGAACTACTCGCTTTAAGTGTGTTTTCCACAGTATCTATACTGAATCTCTCAATCCATTTAAACACCTCACCTAAATATCCCTTCGTTCCACGTCTCAAGAGAATGCAAATGAATGAAGCCTTTCGCCGTATGGTGAAAATTTCAGCTCATGAATCCTCTTGGTCATCCTGCTCTACACTGATTCAAGTGAATATATCTCCATCATATAGTAAGGTAACCATAACTCAAGGTCATAGTCTAAGTGTTTCCTAACTAGTGCTAATAAATACTCTTTTAATATACCTCTGCTTTTCTATCACTTACACTTCTAGAAATAAATTGTGCAACCCTATTAGCTCGATTTGCTAGCCTCAATACACTGTTTCCTGTGCCAAAGATTAGCGTTTACTCTCGAACCGAAATCAGTTGTAATTGTAACTGTAATTGTAATTGAATTTGTTGTTAAGTAATTGTAATTGTAACTGCTATTTCCAAATGTAATTGTAATTTACATTTTTTAAAGTAATTGTAATTGTAATTAATTTCTTCAAGTGTAATTACTCCAACCCTGAATTCAGACAGTCACCACAGTAATACCTGGATAAAATAGACAGCCCACAGTAATACCTGAATAAATGGGACAGTCAGCAAAGTAATTGTTTCATAAAAGGGGACAGAGTATAGTAACACCTGGATAAATGGGACAGTCACCACAGTAATACCACCTGAATAAAAGGGACATTCAGCACAGTAATACCTGGATAAATGGGACAGTCACCACAGTAATACTGGATAAATGGGACAGTCACCACAATAATATCTGGATAAATGGGACAGTCACCACAGTAATACTGGGATAAAATAAGACAGTCACCACAGTAATACCTGGATAAAATGTACAGTCACCACAGTAATACCTGGATAAAATGTACAGTCACCACAGTTATACCTGGATAAATGAGACTGTCAGCAAAGTAATTCTTGCATAAAAGGGACAGACAATACAATAATACCTAGATAAATGGGACAGTCACCACAGTAATACCACCTGGATGAAAGGGACATTCAGCACAGTAATACATGGATAATTGGGACAGTCATCACAGTAACATCTGGATAAAAGGGACAGTCACCACAGTAATATCTGGATGAATGAGACAGCCACCACAGTAATATATGGACAAATGGTATAGTCAGTAAAATAATATTTGGATGAAAGGGGCAATCAGCACAGTAATTCCTAGATAAAAGGGACAGTCAGTACATAGCGATAAAAGGTAAACTTTTCTGAGTTCTTCAGAGTTTTTTTTAGCATTGCTGGAGTTAGTCAACTAGTATGTGTATGTGCATATATATATATATATATATATATATATATATATATATATATATATATATATATATATATATATATATATATATATATATATATATATATATATATATATATATATATATATATATATATATATATATATATATATATATATATATATATATATATATATATATATATATATATTATATATATATATATTATATATATATATATTATATTATATATATATATTATATTATATTATATATATATATATATATATATATATATATATATATATATATATATATTATATATATATTATATTATATTATATTATATATATATATATATATATATATATATATATATATATATATATATATATATATATATATATTTATATATATATATATATATATATATATATATATATATATATATATATATATATATATATATATATATATATATATATATATATTTATATATTTATATATATATATATATATATATATATATATATATTATATATATATATATATATATATATATATATATATATATTATATATATATATATATATATATATATATATATATATATATATAAAACATGATCTCAGAAAATACTGATTTTCTATCACACAGTCAACCGAATCACATACCATAAAAATAGTTTTAGTGACTCAGGAAAAGCTTCAGGAACTGACTTTGTTTCCTATGAAGCCTTGCAAAGCAAACTACTTGGTGAGAACCCACAACTGATTACCGAACTCGACAAAACTATCGAGCGCAGTCGGAAACACCTGAGTTCATCCTAAGCATCGCTAACAACTTCGCTCTTATCCCCAACACATCAAAGTGCTTCTTCAGCCCCCAGGCTTTTGTTCACTCTTTCACAGCCAGCTCTTTCCCTGACAATGACTAACGATTTTCCTTTGTTTCGTCTACTGCTTTCTAATCGGCTATTTCTTTATTTCTTTCTTGTTATTTTGATGTTGTTTTACTATAGAATATCATTTGTTATATGGTTCGCTTTCTGCTTTGACTTTTCCTTATCGTTCTACGTTATTAAAACAGAGCAAATGGTGTTTTCGGGGGACTTTGATAAGGCATAAAAATCATTAATTTCACCTACAATATCCGTGAAAATGTATCTTGACTATCCATTCATTATCTTTCATGGTGTGAGTGTTAACTATTAGGTCAGCGATATCATTAACGCTAATTATATGTTTAAGAAATAGCAATTATAAATTGAAGCTTAAGGTTCTCTACTTACCAAAGTTTTCGATGAGAAAAGCACTAAACTGAACTTATATTTTATGCACGGGTAACTTCAGTTTGTCTTACAAATGCCACATAAAATAATTAGCTGAAACGCAGAAGAAATTAAAAAAGAGAAACGAATTATTTTCAAATTAGTTTTTTTTTTAGATTCTTGAAAGGTTTCAGAAATGTAGTATATCTACAAACAAGTACAAAATGCTCCGAAGTTTCTTCAGCGCAATCGAGTTTTCTGTACAGCGTATAATCAAGGCCACCAAAAGTAGATCTATCTTTCGATGGTCTCGGCATAATGCTGTATGAGCCGCGGCCCATGAATCTTTAGCCACGACCCGGTGGTGGCCTGTCCTATAGCGTTGCCAGACGCACGATAATAGCTAACTTTTACCTTAAATAAATGCGCCGAAGTTTCTCCGGCGCAATAGAGTTTTCTGTACAGCGTGTAATGGTGTATGAGCCACGACACATGAAACTTTCAGCCACGTGCCGGTGGAGACTTGTCCTATAGCGGTGCCAGACGCACTATCATGGCTAACTTTAACCTTAAATAATATAAACACTACTGCGACTAGAGGGCTGCAACTGGTATGATGATGATTGGAGGGTGGAAAATCAACATACCAATTTGCAGCCCTCTTGCCTCAGTAGTTTTTAAGATCTGAGGGCAGACAGAAAAAGTGCTGACGGACAGACAAAGCCATCTCAATAGTTTTCTCGTACAGAAAAGTAAAAGAGGGACGAGTTATTTTCAAACTAGTTTCTTAGACTTATGAAGGATTTCAGAAATGTAGTAGCCTATATCTACAAAAAATGCAGAGTAAATTCTAGGAAAAAAAAGTTTTACATCGTGAGATTACCGTGAGATCCAATCACTCAACCTGTCAAGAGGAGAAGAAAGGGAAAGGGAAGAAAAGGAAGTAAGAGAGTAGAGAAAAAATTATGTCTACGAGATTTATTACTTTTAGTTTTCTGTAAAAAAAAAAAAACTATTGCGCCGGCTTTGTCTGTCCGCCCACAGATCTTAAAAACTACTGAGGCTAGAGGGCTGCAAATTGGTATGTTGATTATCCACCCTCCAATCATCAAACATTCCAAATTGCACCCCTGTAGCCTCTGTAGTTTTTATTTTATTTAAGGTTAAAGTTAGCCATGATCTTGCGTCTGGCAACGCTATAGAACAGGCCTCCACCGGTCCGTGACTGAAAGTTTCATGGGCCGCGGCTCATGTACCCTTACATACTGTACAGAAAACTCGATTGCGCCGAAGAAACATCGGTGCATTTTTTATTTGTTTAGATTTTGCGTTTAGTACGTTGTATACGATTTGTATTTATTCATTTATGTCATTTTCGTTTTATCGTTACTGGCCTGTTTCACGTCTAGGCTTGTTTTATGAACGACTGAAATTTCAAACTCTTATCCTTTTTCAAACTCGAAAGTGCATAGCATGAACAAAACAAAAATTCCAAAGTATGTTACACTCCGCCAAATTGCATTGTTAATGGAGTGATGAAGAGAGACAGGAACATCGGAAACCACACTTAATAGTAACGAAATGCAGTCTGCCTGTCTGTCTTTTCTCTCTGTACTAAGTTTTTATTTGCTGTATTTTTTCTGTTAATTCTCAAAATCCTCGTTTCGTCTGGTTAACACAGCTTGCATTTCATGCGCATCTCCACCGAATTTACTTTTTTTTATTTGCAGATCTTCCTGACACATTCTAATCTGAACCCGGTATCTTACCCCAGTTCTTCATCATTAAAAGTTCCTCTTTGTAAAAGACAGTTCCAAGATCTAACACGATGGGAATCGTGTTAGATCTGCGTGGCAAAGCTAGCGATTACCCTATATTTTCTAACCATGTAATTATAAAAGGTTTCATTCCACGTCACAAAAAAATTTTTTAATTAATCGACCATAATATCTTTCGTAAGTTAATAAGATTTGGAAGGCACGGCAGTGGTAATCAGAGGTTAAATGAAAACAACAAGAGCAAAATTACAAGAACCTTTTTGAAGATTTTTTTAAAGTGAAAACATGTTCCTTCCCATATGTTTTATAAAATGTAAGAAAATTGTTTATTGTGTTTTTCTACTTGGAAAAAATCATTCTGATTGATCGTTAGATGTCATCGAGTCGAGTCCATTCTTTACCATCTCTGTCAACATGATTATCAAATAAAAGCCGCGCAATTTCTGGTAGCCAAAGAACAACTGTCATCCCACGACATCTTATCATGTATAAAAAGATTAAAAAAAAAAACTCTCAACCATCGTTTTAGCTCCTGTTTGTTTTAATGCTGATTTTCCATCAATTTTCTCTTTGAACATTACCTGAGTTCCGAATGGAATGTCAAGAGTCTATGACATTTCAAAGGCACTGGAAAATTTAAGTGGAGGATTATACTTTAGCTATTATAATCCCTGTAATACTGACTATTAGATTTTAAAAGAAATTACGAAGCACGATTATGCCTACGTGACCTCTGCTTGTTTGTTGATCAAACAGTATATTTATGTTACTACCCCCACCTTACATGGATGGGAGACTTACCTGGTTACACTCAGCAAAATTTTACCTGATCTCAAAAACATCTAATAATATAATCCTGAACCACACCCTCTAAAAAAAAAAAGTACTAAAACCCGAACAAAAGAAGACTCCACGGGAGCAAACCCCTTCTTATACCCGTTCCACAAACGCTCAGCTGACCGCCAGGTCAGTGTCAAATGTTTTCCAAGGTTAACCCCAAGATCTCCCCCGAACAAAAGAAAAAAAAAAGAATAAGAATCTCACAAGTAAAATTCTCCCTCCAATACCACACTGCTTGTCTAATGGCAAAATCTGCAAGCACCACGATACATCCCTGTCCCTGAACCGAAGCGACACTCAAGTAGCCCACTAAAACACACACACGATTGCATATTTTCTTTTACAGAAAGCAGGAAAAATTCCCATTTCGACGTCACCCCTGCTTATTGTTTCCGTGCAATAAATGCTGATGCAGAGACCCAAGTAATTCGCTAAGTAGGCAAACCACCCCTTACATCCTACACACCGCACTACTAAGTATATCTCGATAAGGAAAAAACAAAGAAAAACCCCTGAACAAAGTTAGCCTACATAAATAACCTGTTCCACCCCATAATAATTCCGCAAGAGAAAAACGAAAGACAAAAGAAAGAAAATAAAACTTTTAAACAAACCAAAATGAAAACTCAAAATAGAAAAACTCACTTTTTTTTCTTCTCTCGCATCCCACCATCGCCGTGACCGCCCCAACAGTCACTAATATATAGCGGCACTTCAATTAAAAAAAAAAATCCGACACTTGATAACCCTCACTTAACCAAGGCACCCATCAAGAAAGACTTTGTTGAAGTCCTTCTTAGACACCCTCCTTGGTTGCCTTCGCGGTAATTCTAAGTAGTAGCTCCGCGCCTCTTTTTACCTTGGAAACTGGTTTTTTCTACACTTTCAGGGCTTCTGATACTGGCAGTGCATTTGTTTGTTGTCAGCCAAATGGAATATCCTTTCGCCGTGTTTAGTACTGGCCCGGGGGAGGGGGGGGCGGTACCCATACGTTAACAAGTTATTGCACTTGCCGGACGGAATATGAACAGTTCGAAACAGACGTACTCGTGCTCTGTCTTGTGAAGATCGCATATGGAAACCCCTTGTTGGATGGACTTCGGGGTTAATTACAGGTTAATTACATTCGTGCAACAAAAACTGAAGGTAAATCCATAATTAGCAACCATAAAACTGTAGAAAAAGTCAAGTTAGAAGGAAATCGCCGCCGAGGAGCTACTACTTAGATCTACCGCCTTCGCAACAAGAAAATGCAAGCGCAATTAATTCCCTTCTATCTGACGGAGTACCAACTGCTCCCTATTTCACTCCAGATAACGCCTTATTTACTACGTATTCCTATTCGTAGACGTATACCTACAATCTACATCATTCATACTCTCTCCGGCGTATTACTCCATGCTGATTCTGCTTCCACTCCACATTTAAAGTATCTGGGCGCTTCCCGAACTGGTGGTCAATACCGAATCACATAGAATGCGATCTGCAATGCTGCGACAGGTGCCATCTTATAAAACACTCCAGTTCTTCCACCTGCGAACTTTGCTAAACATTGCAAGAGGTCGTGTGGCACAAGCATGTACACAAATTCCTACTTACACCAGTGCGTGCACACACACATACACACACACACACACACACACACACACACATATATATATATATATATATATATGTATATATATATATATATATATATATATATATATATATATATATATATATATATATAAATAAATATATATAATATCATATTATATATATATATATATATATATATATATGTGTGTGTGTTTGTGTAAATAGAAAGATTTATGTATGTGTTTATAAATATACATATGTGTATATATATATATATATATATATATATATATATATATATATATATATATATATATATACATGATTGCCTGAGAAACTTCTTTTCATACAGGCTTTCCCATTTTACCACAATAACTGTAACCAATAGAGAATACAGTTCACTTTAATTATTTCTTAAATAGAGGAAGGTGGGTTTCATTCGCCCCTTCATTAATTCTCTCCTCCATTTCCCCGAGGGTTAAGCCTAATCCCTCTCTCTCTGTTCAAAATGACTGCCTGAGGGCCTTAATTCTGTTTTTGGCCTTCAAGGATGCCTTACTTGCCTTACTCGGCGTAATTCCCAAGGTTATAAATAAACCATGTAACAGCAGTCAGAGAAGAGAAACGCTCAAGGACAGATGTCCTCACCTTTGCCTGTCCCTTGTACCCTCCATCTGTTCGACCCCCAGGTGTGGACCTGAGTACACTTTTGTCGTGGCATCCCTTAATTCCCTCCTCCATCATCAGCGCCCTATTGGACGAGGACATCGTCATCTTGACTAAGGTAATGTACCGGAATGAGGTTTCTTATCCAGTCACGATGCTGTTATTTCTCTGTGTGATTTATTTTCTATTTCCATTGTGTGATCATCTTCAGTAATTTGTGTTGGAGCATCAAGTGTTAAGGTAATTATGCATTTAGTGTTGAACTGAGTTAGTTGGCACCATCAGTGCATTCCCTCAGTTCCCTTTGAGCACCTTATTATTCTTGCTACGCAGCTGGGCCATCAGTGCATTCCCTCAGTTCCCTTTGAGCATCTTATTATTCTTGCAAGTAACTGTCTTGCATATCTTGCAGATCAGCCCTGGCTGTGGAACCACTCTCGGCTCTATCCCATGTGTAGTGGCCTTATGCCACCCCTTAATCTACCCCTCTGCAATGTTCCGGTTATGAAGACATCATCGGCGTAGAATATTTCTCCCGTGTAGGATTCATTCATTTAGCAGGCCCTTATTAATACCTGCCCAGTAATTCATCATTCTTCTAATCTGTGTTTATTATGTAAATATAATTAATTAAGAGTACCCTTGACTCTTACGTATCTTCCCTCATATGATGAAGGCCCTAAGCCGCAGTATTTCCCTTAATTTATTCATCTACGGAGTTGCCCTAATCAGTCTATTTAGTCATATGTTTTAATAAAATACAGCCTATTTCTTGATAATGTAAAGAACTCACTGCGATTCTCTGTTGGCGACCAGAATCAAGTAAGTATCTAAGGCAAATATGCAGCTCTTACCGACCTTGCCGAGTATGCAAATGCATTGCAATTATCAGCAGAATAGCAACTTCTAGGTGGTCTGCATAATTAAAGACAACCCTGGTATCATACCCCCCACCATTTTAAGCACATGATTGAAGCCAGTTCCATAGCATAAGTATGTGTCAAATTATTTTGTTTAGGTTTATGCTAGGTGCAAAAAGTGACTGCAATTAGTGTTAGGTAACTGACAGACCACGTGCATGCCAATTTAGTTCAAGAGAAGAGCCCATTCCACGAGATTTTGTGCTATCACATGTTAGCTGCATGTTTTAAGAATAGGAAGCTAGGGAACAACTCTGTCGAAACGGTTAATAAAAAGGAATAGAGCCATTATTCCTTCGCCCACGTGATAGGGGCAATTTAAAAGCCCCAAAATCCTAGATAGGCACAGTGTGTAGGCAACCACCAAGGCTTTAATTCCAGCTATTTTCGTATTGCTGGATTTATCCTCTCTCTCTCTCTCTCTCTCTCTCTCTCTCTCTCTCTCTCTCTCTCTCTCTCTCTCTCTCTTTCTCACTAGGAATCCAAATTTCCACTCTCCATTCGAGAGAATAGTAAATTCCGACCCAGAATCTTCAACTCCAGGCTATGTGGGCCCATCCTTAACAGTCCGCAATCTTTTGCAGCGCTCATTTATAAATCCCTTTCTTTCGCTTGCTAAATTTTATGAATACGTCCGTGCAGATCACGGCATTGTTGAGAATAAAAATTTTAAATTCCTTAACTGAGTCAATATTCCTCTGTGAGCCTGCAGTATTCCTGTATGGATAAAATTTAGCAAGCGAAAGAAAGGGATTTATAAATGAGTGCTGCGAAAGATGGCAGACTGTTAAGGATGGGCCCGCATAGCCTGGAGTTGAAGATTCTGGGTTGGAATTTACTATTCTCTTCAGTGGAGGGTGGAAATTTGATTCTAAATACTTACTTAGCTTTACCTATCGATCAAGTGAGAGAGAGAGAGAGAGAGAGAGAGAGAGAGAGAGAGAGAGAGAGAGAGAGAGAGAGGATAAATCCAGCGATACGAAAATAGCTGAATTAAAGCCTTGGTGGTTGCCAATAATGTGCCTATCTAAGTTTTGGGGCTTTAAATTACTATCACATGGACACAAAGGAACAATGGCTCTATTCCTTTTTTTATTAACTGTTTGACAGAGTTGCTCCCTAGCTTCCTGTTCTTAAAACATGCAGCTAACATGCGATAGCACAAAATCTCATGGAATGGCAATATGCTCTCTCTTCTCTCGAACTAAATTGGCATGCAAGTGGTCTATCAATTACCTAACACTAATTTCAGTCACTTTTGCATCTAGCATAAACTAAACAAAATAGACATATTATAAATATACAATGGTTCACATGAAGGTAAATTACCCAAGAAGAAGAAGATACCACATTTATGACTTAATAGATTCTCATGCTGAGATTAAAACTTGAGCATAGAAGTTTTGCATGAAAAGCAAAACTACTACTAACTATATATAAGATGTAGCTTATGTTGCTCTGAACATCCCTAATCTTATTGTTCAAATTGAAGAAACATCTTAAAGTTGTTGAAGTGATATTAACTTCAGTCTATTATAGTTCTGATTAGTATAATTTTTTTTTCTGCAAATTTTCTAATATTTATTTTAAATTTATATGAGAGTGTTAGAGTTTATACACACACATATACATATATGTTTAAAAATGGATGTATGTATGTATGCATGCATGTGTGTATGCTTCATATACACTCTGAAACGCATTGAGCATTTCAGCAAACTTGGTATACATATGACTTACTATCTGAGAAGAATACTGTGGGGGTAAGAAATCACTGGCACCAAAGGGGGGTGGGAGTGTGGGAAGGGGTTGACATGTAAAAATAACCAAAAACGACAGATATTAGTGCCTAATCCATAATCCATTTTTTCAGTTAATAATTATTAATATACAACAGGTGAAATGACGAAGACTCTACAACCTGAACATAAACAATGATTACGAATATTCGTGTGGGTGAAAAATTGCAGACCCAGATTTCCGTTGCCATGCACCACAAGACACCATAAATCTCATTAAACATCCCAATATCGGATGAAAAGGCCGGTCCTCATAACCTGTGGTGAAACTCTGAGCTCTTTGAGAAGTTCTTCGTTCTAAGGCCGTCAATATCTCCCTGGAAGCTTATTGAAAGACCCGTCAGTTTTCTGTTCCTTAGGGAGTACCACTTTAAAATGCCCTCAAAGGAGAGCGACAGGGACAGGGAGGGATGTGCAGAAACACGTGAAAGGAAAGAATGGGTGTATTGTTAAGGAAACACGGGATCGAGATCCAGGGGAGGGAGGACTGGAGTGGCCGACATACCTGGAAGGAAGGATAGGAATATAGGAATTAAACGGAAGGCCTTTGAGGTCATTCAGTTAAAAGAAAAACTGAGAGTAGAAAGGTTTGAAAGGCGTGACAGGAGGAAAAACTAGTAGTTGCTGCAAAATATTGTTAGAGGTCGATAGTAAGGTGGAAGAATATGAACGGAGGTACAGTAAAAGGAATCAAAGGGGTTGCAGCTAGGGGCCGAAGGGACGCTGCAAAGAACCTTAAGTAATACCTACAATGCAACGCGTGAGGTGCACTGACAGCACTGACCCCCTTCCGGGAAAACACGCCTGGAGGACTAGACTAAAGTTGTGTGAAGAACAACATGAATTAAGAGACTTCATCCTCTTCTTTAACAGCGTTGTAGTAGAGTCGTAGTGAAGATGTAGTAACGAGTGGGATCCTTTTATTAAGACAACCACTGATTGAAATTCATGTCACTCCCTCCAAAACAACTGAAGAGAAACGATGCAGTGATCAAGGGAGCGTTTTCCTTTCCCTTGACCTAGCATGAAGAATTCTTGATGTTTACTCATTCGACGTTTATTCAAAGGCAGCATTCAGTGGTGCTTGTCGTCCTATAATTGAAGAAGATCTTTCGCCAGCGGCCCAATTATCAAAGCCAGTCATAGTTAATTCAGGTGATTAATGAAGGACGTACTTGAGATGTTGAAAATAGTAGATTCTAGTGACACCATCATGTAAGGAAAACAATATTACACAAAGAGTGAAAACACTCCAATAACAAGTCAGATTGTGTCAGGCCCTTCGATTCACGTGGTCTTGTCTTCTCTCGATTCCTATTTTTGGCGGCTGATAAACCACATCATTCCCGAAAATCTCCACAGCACTTTCCTGTCTGTAGGACACAGAGACTTAACCCGTCATCGATCTCCGTCGTAACAACATTTTTGCTTGTTGAGTATGACCCTAGATTGCCAGAGATGCTTTACCAAACTTATTTTTGAACGCTTACATTCAAAATTCCTTTCGATTTTCTTTAAGTAAGAGTCTTATATGCTCGTCAAAGTGTCACTATAATAACTGCGGATGACAACATCAAATTCAATAGCACAGCAATCTATATATGTACCATCTTTATGAGACTTTATAGTTCTCTGCAAATTTGCGAGGGATTCTCCACATTCTGAACAAAATGTCACGATAGCTTGAGAAGAAAAAAAGTTTTTCATATATATATATATATATATATATATATATATATATATATATATATATATATATATATATATATATATATATATATATATATATATATATATATGTATATATATATATATATATAGATATCTTGAATTAATTCGGTCAAGTATTACTGATGAATTCGGGTTCCTGGGTATATTTATTTGTTTTTATTGATGAAGCAGCATTTATCAGAGCTAATTTAGTTCATTTATTCGACACTTCCTGAAGCCTTTATTCATACAAGGGTATGAATAAGGATGCAAAGGAAACTTCAGTCAGATGGTAATGATAAATGGTTAGTATGAAGGTAAAAAAAATGAGGAACGGAAGGGACTAATAACACATGCAGACAGCAAGGCTGACGATCCATGCGTTCGGGATAAGAGACTCATTCATCAACCGTCATCAATAAATGGTTTAACTGAAAATGCAGAATTAGATAACCAATTCTTTAGAGCCAAACTTCTTTATTTTGAATAATGTGTAGTTGACCTGTTTTCCTGCTGTTTTCTGTCCTCCTAATTGAACCCGAAGTTGGGGCATCTCATATTGTACCAAAAATAATCTGAAGCCTTGAGGGACCATATCATCATTGCCTTTATCCTCGTTGACTTTTCCCTGGAGATGAATTTATCAAACTGATTTCAAAGTAGTTTTAACACCGTCACTAAAATAGCTTTAGAACCAGTCTGGTCTCTCCAAAGATGATTCTATAAACATCCAATAAACGGACGGCATCAAAGTCTGACAAGGATATAATTGTGCTTATTTAAAAATCTCATTCACGCAATTTTTCAATATATGAATACTAAAATATAAAGATAAACTTGTAAGAAAATATTCTGTTGAAGTTAGGTATGTATTAGGTGACTGGATGAATGACGCACAGACATATTAGAAAATGATAAAAGGAATGCAAATCAGTCTGGTGTCAAAGTCAAAGGTTCTGGTTATTACTGTGAGTCATAAATAAAAAAACCTCAAGCAAAACAAATTTACGCCAAAACTTTATTTTACTTCAGTCAGTTTATGTTTTAAAACTGATTTCTTTGTGGTATATTCTTTTAATGTTAGTGATTATTATTCTTAGACTGAAATTCACTGATCTGCTCAATGAGAGATCTCTGCGCGATTTCTATTTTGTCCATTAGAAAAAAAATTGAATTAAATTACCAAAAGCCAGGAGCTACACAAAGTGTTTCGTTCTGTTATTTCCATCAAATGAAAAAAGAAACAATGAAACACCAGAATGCAACAACTATTCTATGAAGTAATTAAAGAAAGCATAAATAAAGAGTAGAACTAAAATTAGACAGATACGCTTTACCTTATAATCATATTTAAGTTTAGTCTGTGGATAAAAGCAGTCATAAAGTAGTTATAACTCTAGAGAAAGTTATAACAGAAATAACTAATGGCTCGGTCAAGGATGCGCAATGCATAACTGCCGAAATTTTGCCAATTACGACGTCATTACGCTGTAATTACGACCGGATCGCCAACAGTCGCCATGAATCTTTTCCGCGTCACATGCGCAAGTGATGTCGGATGCTTTAGCCATTTAAAACATACGCGGTCCGGCCGCACCAACTGTCATTTTGTCGTCATTGCGCACTAAGAAACACTCCGAGTCTGGATGCAATAAGCAATAGCAAGTTGAAGCTTCAAGGCTGAAAACTGTGAATGATATTACGAGATTTGCTGGAAGGTTACCATTTGGGTGTTCCTTTTTATAGATTTTTGTCCTTCTTTTGCTTTATAGTTTTACTTTGTGCTCTCGTTTATCTTAGCACCATTAGTTGTGTAATGAATGGAAGTGAAATGATGAATGGTCATAGGGGTTAGGGATATCTCGTGGACATTATGGGTCAAAATGTGACCCAGAAGCATATACGGGATCAGTGTCTCTCCAGACATATTCATAAGAGCCCAGAAGAAGCTCGGAATGTAATGTCAGTACCGTGACTGAGTTATCGATGGTGAAGTATTTTCATCTCAAAGTAAGAGATCTCTCTCTTTCCCTCTCATGGAAACATATGCAACTCGATATTGTAAGTTGGAGAGAAAGAGAAGAAAGACTGAGATCTGAGCTTCGCTGATGCACTTCTGATCTTTACTCGAATTCTAATGCCGACCTGTTGCATTTATGAGCTGAGGAGTACCCTCTTCTGGAAACTTTATAAACAAAACTATGAAATAGAATATAATTAATAAAAAGAGTTGTAAACTACTAGATACTGGGCAACACTCTTTGAAAACATTTAATTACATGTCAAATTTTATTCGAATATAAGCTAGTACACACGAGAGAGAGAGAGAGAGAGAGAGAGAGAGAGAGAGAGAGACTTACCTTGCTTTGAGATAGGAGCAGCAGAGGTTTCCGGACGTTTTATCCCAGAGGAAAGAAGCATTGCAGGAGAACGTGCAGCCGAGCAAGTCAGATGGAATCCAGTTGCAAATGCATCCAACATCAATTCAACTGATGCTGCAACGCAATTTCTTTATCTAGATACGAGTTTTATAAAGTTTACAAAAATGACGCTTGAGTATCCAAAATAAGCCCAATCTTCTTTTTTTTGGTTAACCTAACGTCAAAGTTTGTTATCTCTCTACTCTCTCTCTCTCTCTCTCTCTCTCTCTCTCTCTCTCTCTCTCTCTCTCTCTCTCTCTCTCTCTTCTTTGTTTCCTCTAACAGGAACCCATAATTAATAAGGTTAAATGTATTAGGAAATGGTATTCACAGAGAGATCATCTATAATGATTGTGTTTGTAATGTTGCCTAGCATCTTCCTGCTTGGGAAATCTAAACGTTTTTTATGAGGTGGAACTAAAAGGAAACTTTGATACAGTTTCCTCCAATAACATAGATCAAGAAACGTTTGAAATTCACTATAATGGCTTAAGTGGATAGAACAACGGATGTTCATGAATATTCTTTTATATCATTCCGATTTTAATGGACTGCACGCGTTTCATTAACAAATCGTCTTTCTATACATACTACGCCACAGGAATAGAAGATGAGAGAGAGTTTTACTAAGCTGAACGGTAAGTTTTAAGAAAATATTTAAAGGGGAGTAAAAATAAGGCAAAATTTCAAAATGATGAGAAAACATTACTTTCTCGTAGCCTTTTCAAATAACAGTAAGTAAATTATATATATATATATATATATATATATATATATATATATATATATATATATATATATATATATATATATATATATAATATATATATATATATATATATATAAAACAACAACTTAAGATTTTTATATGAAACAGGAATAGAGACCAATAGATCTGAGATCTTGTTTTCAGAGTCATCACTCGAACGATTGTAACGACACGGTCAAAGGATCCAGAGAAGAAGGTTTCATGGGGGATTGAGGTCGATAAGTCAATGGAAGGTGAAGTGAGGGAAAGGCGTCTTCTGCTGAGGAAGGACTTTCAAGAGGGGAACGCCCTTCTCCGCATAATGGTCCTTGAGACCTTCTTCTTCACCAATTAGTCAGTCAAGCTTATTCTTTACCTGTATTTATGGCAGCTATGGGTAGGGGCATGGGGGAGTAAAAATTTAAAACAAGTAGTTTGGCTCTGTAGTGCTTGTGTTACATAAGAAAACTGGCCAACAAAAGTGAAGCGAAAACTCATCTTTGGGCGCAGACATATCTTGTAAACATAAGGAGAATGGCTCTGGTTAAGCAATGCCCATGTCATGCCCAGGAATGGCAGAAACAATGAGGAAAAGGGTATAGAAAAAAATATTTTCTTATAACAAAGAAGTGCATTTTTTAAACGATAATATGATATGGTTTGGTAAAGATGAAACACAGGAGAGAAGAATAATGGAGTTAAAAGAATAGTATCAATGCATCTGAATAGAGCCTATTAATGGTACTGAATAATCATTTAATAGATATATAATAAATTAAACAGACATATATGAGGAATAAGAAGTGAACGCAATAAACCTATCAATATCACTGGTAAGTGTAGCAAGCCTTAGGTTTTGATGCTGAGGAATTTTCTGGTCATTCACTATCCGCTGGTTAATGGAAGAATGAGGTCATTATTGCTCTCGTGTATACCTGAGGGCTCGCTTATCAGGGAAAATGGACTGCACGCACACTCTTATATATACATACATATATAATTCAAACCGGTGGTGATCGCTAGTCTACCGGGTAAAATCATTTGTTATAACGGGATTTGTAATTGTTTACGCGGAAGACAATCGACTACGGGAGAGGTTTATAAGAAAAATTACTCCCCTTCGATATTTCCATATTTATATTCACATGTGTTTTCATTTTGTTTTTAGTCCACTATTGCTTAAATATAGTATCTGATAGTCCGTAACATAACTGAGCTCTTGTGCCAAATGAGGACATTTCCTTTATGAGGTTTGTAATGATAACTAAAAAAAACAGATTCTTCTCGGATTTTGGTAACCGATATGATATATGAATCCCAGGGTTTATAATCAGCAAATTGCGAGCTACTTTCTTTCACACCAAACCCTGGAACTAATGTCCATCTATTCATACTGACGAAGTAACACATTCCTTTAAAGCACCTGACTGAAGCGGTAATTTTTGCCTCCGTGCTTTCCTAGAACTTGAGTATCTACGCGGAAAAAGAACTTAACAAAATGAGTGATATTAATGGTAAGAGGTTTATGAACATGAAATCTTCGTTGTCAGTGACAGCTAAATATATTGTGCACCACTCAGTTCAAACCGAATATGAGTTAACAAAAGCAATAAATGACATTAAACTCCAAAAGGTAGAACACTGACGCGCGCCTTCTACAACCATTGCAATAACGACTCTGCTCCTTGAAATCTGATTTCATGGGCAATAGTTATTCTCCCCATTGCACTGCCAGTGTCAAAGTGTTGTTATCTTTATTAACTACTGTATAAATCGGTCCCACTAATTTGCGCGATTTTCCCATGTAATTGTTGTTACTCAACTGTAATTGCAATCGTGCCTTTCAATAGAACACATTTATTTTGTCCACCATCTTATGGTAATTTAAAAAAATATATATATATAATGACAATAATTCTATTATAATTATCAGTCACTGTAACAACACCAGCAATAGCAGCAGTAGTAGAAGCAGTAGTAGGGGTCACAGCAGCCGGAGGAAACAGAATTAAAATACCAAAATAAAGAACCTCAACAAAGAAACAGTACTGAAGAAAGTCAAGACACGTAAGTGGCATTGCCATCTCCTTGGTAGCCAAGTTAAATTGACATCTGCCATTAGCTTTCCCATTACGCGTCAGCCTCAAGACATTCTCCTGGGAGTTATGCTTTATCTTTTCTTAAAAGTGCCACGGACTGTTACGCTGGTGTATCGGGATAGGGAAATAAAACGGTCTTAATGGCTAGCTTCCATTCCTCTGTCTCTCGATTCCTGTTGTCGGAAATCCTCCTGATTTCAAATATTTTTAGCGTAAGCTGTAATTATGTTCGGACAGGAGAATCAGCCTCCGATGAAAGAGATTTTTCAACCAGAAATTCCGCTCGACTGTGGAATGAATGTCTGTGAGGTTCAGGAAAGTCAGGACATCATTTCTCTCGGGTTTTTTTTTATTCGTCTCATTTCTTTGTGTTACTGGTGTATTTAGTTTACCGAATACTATTCCAATGTCTGTTACACAGCGAGCGGTAACAGGAAAATGCAAGACCGCAAAGCTTAACAGATTTCTATTTATCTGATTTTCTTTTATCGAGGAATCTGCACGAAGGCTGACCAATGCTGGGCTTCTTCTCTTCTCGTTAAGAAAAAGACAGTTATTGATGAACCAAAGACGTAACTGAATAACAATTTATTGGTTCATCGTCACCAACGGGGACTTATAATCTGAATTAGAAAGGTCTAAGGAAAATGGAAAAGATGAAATAAAGTCTGAATAGCTCCAGTAAGTTTCGACGAAATGTTGATTCTTCGAATTTCACAAGGAAATGGAACAGGTGGAAGGACATTTCTGGAGAAGTCCTTTCAGCAACACTCACATTCTCATCCGTTAAGGGGAAAAAAAAAACCCTTCAAGTTAACAAGGTCTAAATGACGTCAGTGGTGGCAGCTTATCAAGAAATAATCAACTGATAATAAAATGTTACTAATACATTAAATCTCTCTCTCTCCAACCGCGTTTGCTGGCTTTACTGTACTTTCTTAACGCAATCAAGAATGATCAACTTTGGCCACGCACAGTTCCACATGTGACACGTCCCCAACCGCCTCTCTCTCTCTCTCTCTGGTTTTCGCAAAGCGTCACGTCCAGTATCAGCTTTCCCTCATTGAAAAAAATATACTATTGCGGATAACGAGTGCTGAGTACACTGCCTTATCACAGAGAAACTTCCCCCTGGGAAAAGTCTTCCCACAGGTTTACCTTCTTTATCTCTTCTTACCCAAGAGGCGAGGAGGCTGAGTTTTTCTCCCATTTGTTCTCTGTTGTCGTTCATTTGTGTCACTTACTGGAACAACATCTATTCAGTGTGACTGTGCAAATCGGAGAAGGAGAAAGAACGGCAACTTGGAAGGGGAAAGTAAAAACACTGTAACAACCTCATTTCTCTGGTCTGACCCACAAAGATGCTGGTGAATATTTCTTGATTGGCAGACTCATTCATTCATTCATCCACGCTTCATTACTATAAAGAAGTACAAACGACAGCAACGTCCATTAACACCGGAAAAAATTACTGTATTTGATAAAGTAATACTTGTTACTGGAAGAGAGGATAACTTGCATCTGTTTCTAGATTAGTCGAGTAATGGGAAAGGGTTTTGTATTTAGAAAATGGAAAACAGTGCGCGTTTCCTCTTCTTCTTTCGACCTTATTAATCCCAATGTATAGCAGATGTTTATTGATCAAAAACAGATATCTAATAGAAAGGGAATCGAGGATGTTGAAATTCTGAAGTTAAGACTTGGAAATAGAAAAAAAAAAACTTTATGTACCAAACCTTTGATATATTGTATGATAGTTTTTTTATATCTTGACACACTGAAATTAAAATTTCCTCCTTTTCAAGTAGATAAATAAGTTCAGATTTGTTTCCAAGAATAATAATCTCTACTTTTGCCCATGTCTCACAGCACAAAAATTTGATTGACCTAAATAATGCATAAAGGTGACATCGGACTAAAGCAACTATTTCTTCTACTTTTTTCTTTTTTAGTTGAAAGACACCCAGAAATGACCAGACTCAGCTCAAGACTTTCTTTTCTTGACTCTTTTGTTCTCGAGTTTTTATATATATATATATATATATATATATATATATATATATATATATATATATATATATATATATATATATATATATATAATATATATATATATATATATATATATATATATATATATATATATATATATTTTATATGAGGAATACATCCTGATTTGATTGGCTCCCTGAGTGCTGGAAGCAACTTCAAAGAACTAACGATTTCTGCTGAAGCGGCAGGAACGAAAGGCGAAGAAAATATAAGTGAAACAAATTAAAACAAAATGATTCCGCCTGGAATGTTCCGGAAGTAGATACGTTACTTTATGAAAATATCAGTTTTTAGTATCTACTGGCATTTTGCCTTTTCTTCAGTAAAAAGGAATTTTTCCTTTTCCCTTGTAAATTCATCTGTTGTGAAACTCCCCCTCTTTCTTGTTAGCAGAAATCGTTAGTTGAACCGAATGATTTCTTTGATGTGGCTTCGCGGGGGCTTCCTGCAATCAGGGACCAGGAAAGCCGGGATGTATTCCACATATACAAAAAGAAAAATAAATAAATAAAAAATAAAAACACGCAAATGTCAAGAGAAGAATTTCTTGCGTTTAGTCTGATAATTTCTTGACGCCTTTCAGTTGAAAGGTACCATTGTTCCCGTCGCCGGAATGAATCAGGACGGGGAGGTCATTCTCTGACAGGGACACGTTCATAATGATTAAACACTTCGTTACCAGGAACCACGTACTTTGGCTTTTTCTTCATCTTGTTTTTTTTTATCTGTTACTTTATGCACTTTACTGATTTGATGTTTAAATTTAACAGGGATATTGAGAGGTTAATGCTTCTACCTCTTATTCCTGATTTGTCTATTTAATTTAGCGTGTATCTATCAAATGATTATTTATTGATTTCATCAATAGTCTTCTCTAAATACGTTGACATTCTTTTAACTACATCATTTTTCTATACTGGGATTCATCTTTCCCAAACCGTATCATAATATTATTGTTTCAAAACTGCATTTCTTTTGTTTTGAGAAAATATTTTTTGTCTATGCCCTTTTTCTTACTGCTTCAGCCATGCCATTCCTGGGCATGAGATGGGCATTGCATTACCGAGCGGCTCCATCTCCTTATGCTTACAAGATATGTCTGCGCGCAAAGATGAGTTTTCGCTTCACTTTTGTTGTCCAGTTTTCTTCTGTAACACCACAAGCACTGCAGAGCCAAACTACTTGTTTTAAATTTTTACGCTGCCATGCCCCTGCCCTCAGCTGCCATAAATACAGGTAAAAAATACGCTTGACTGACCACCAGAAGAAGAAGGTCTCAAGGACCATTATGCAAGAAGGACGTTCCCCTCTTGAAAGTCCTTCCTCAGCAGAAGACGCCTCTCCCTCCCTTCACCTTCCATTGACTTATCGACCACAACCTGCCATGGAACCCTTCTTCTAGGGATCCTTTGGCTATGTTCGAGTTATGACGCTCAAAAAAAGAAAAACCTTACATTTACGATTTTATGATTTACTGAATGTTATTTGAAAAGGTCATGAGGAAGTAATATTTTATTCTCATACTGAAATTTTTCCTTATTCTTGTTCAGGTTGTCGAAGTGGCAGCTGTCGAAACAACAGGAGGCACCGATGCTGAAAGTCGTTCACCACCCACGAATCACCAAGTCACCAGTAATGAGCACCGAACGATGGAGCGACAGCCGTTAAGAAAATCACAACGGTTGGCTCACAAATACGGGGAGAAAGCCATTACATAACTGCTATATTCACACGAAAGATTGTTCGATGTTTTCCTGGAATGTCACAAAAATTCTTTTCAATTTGTCTTTTTAAGATAAACAAGTATTTTATTCAGTTGGCTGAAGAGGACCGTTGTGCAAACGGTCGAAAGCTCCCCTGTTTTGTCCTTTGTATTTTGGAAAAATACAGTCTATCATTTACATTGTTGTGACTTTTTACTCATATATATATATATATATATATATATATATATATATATATATATATATATATATATATATATATATATGCTCCCCTCTCATCTACACACACACACACACACACACATATATATATATATATATATATATATATATATATATATATATATATATATATATATATGTGTGTGTGTGTGTCAATGTGTGTCAATGTAATGTAATATTGTGTGTGTATAGTAAAATGGCACAACAATGTAAAATCAAATTATTTTCCAAAATAAAGATTTGCATTAGAAAGAGAAGAAAGAAGAGAGAGAGAGAGAGAGAGAGAGAGAGAGAGAGAGAGAGAGAGAGAGAGAGAAGAGTATATGTATACAGTATATATATGTATATATGTATATATGTATATATGCACTCACATATATATATATATATATATATATATATATATATATATATATATATATATATATAATATATATATACAAGTATATATATATATAGATATATATATATATATATATATATTTGTATGTGAAGTGCATATATATATATATATATATATATATATATATATATATATAACTATACTCATATTCCTCTCTCTCCCTCTATCTATCTATATATATATAATACATATATATATAAATATATTTATATAATATAAATATTTATTTATATATCTATAAACCTTCGGCGACAATTCTCCAACGGAGATATACCGAGGTAGCGTGAATTTCGATATTAAGCGACATTTGTAGCTTCATGATTGTATATAAATCACGGTGTGATAAAAATTTCATAACAAGAGCTGCGAGTTCCAAACGTACCAATGAACTGTCATGGCGGAGGTGGGTCATTGTCGAGGCTTATACACTTTCCCCGCTCACGACGGGTAAAAACAGTACGACATCTCGGCAAGAGACTTATACCTCTCTTGATGGCTCAATGGTTTACGTCAACTGGAGTCGCTGAATAGGCTTTCGTCGCGGGTTCGTGTCCCCACGATTCCAATTCATTTATCACTTATATAAATTCCCCTTCGGCGACAATTCTCCAACGGAGATATACCGAGGTAGAGTGAATTTCGATATTAAGCGACATTTGTAGCTTCATGATTGTATATAAATCACGGTGTGATAAAAATTTCATATATATATATATATATATATATATATATATATATATATATATATATATATATATATATATATATATATATATATCAACAAACCCTCCCTCCTGCGATCATAAAACATCAATAACTATGAGGGCAGAACTGCACAGAGTTCTGATTACCATAGAGTATCCTTTACCCAAAGTGAAGGATCAGTAACCAGTGGTCTGGTGAGCGTTAGCTACCAAGGACATTTCCCCTGCATTTTCATGCATAAAATGTGAAGGCCTCTTATTTACTTCTCCCCTGCATACGAAATGTGCATTCAAACATTTTTGTATTCGTTAACACGGTCTGATTTTATGCAATGGTTTCCACTCACAGAGAAACTGAGAATGTTCTCTAGATTATCGTCGAGTGGTTGATGACAAACAAAACGTATCTGTTGAGGAATGCAGCTTGACAGGTGATGGAAGGATTGACAAGCCTCGGGCGATATGACTGCTTATCTGTACGTCGCAGTGGATAGATTATTCTCCAGATAAAGGCGTGATTAACAAGGAAATATACGGTACGGTAAGAGGAAGATAAAATTCTGATCTGTTTACTGATAGAGAGGTATCAAATGGCGCATAAAAAAAGGGCTTGGTGCGTCATACTGAAAGAAAGAATGTGCCGCTTAGAGAGAGAGAGAGAGAGAGAGAGAGAGAGGAATGTTAGTTTGGACTTTCGAGGGTACAGATTTTCTGAATATATACAAAAAACAATCTTATCAATGCAAATAAGAATAAAGTTACCGAAACAGCATAATTAGTTTACCATATATATATATATATATAATATATATATATATATATATATATATATATATATATATATATATATATATATATATATATATATATACTATATATATATATATATATATATATATATATATACTCCTTCGGTTTTGAAATTTCCTTCTTTTATTTATAGTAATTAACGGAATGAATATGGATCAGGGTCATTTAAATTTTGCTTAATTATGAAGAAAAATAGGCGAAGGAAATCCCTAACGAAAGTAGTAACAAATCCAGAGAAAATCTGGCAAAACTTTAGCTGGAATCCATCCATACTACAATAAAACATATCATAAAAGCATGTCGGCAACTTGTCGCATACACATCACAAACAGTCTGTAAACAAGTCAACAATCGTAGGTGGAAAACAAACTTTGCCAAATGCTATATATTATGCATAAGAAGAAGCACTGGTTAGAACCACCAATAAGTCACTGACTAGTATTCAGCCTGTTCGTGATATGTATGGAATAAGTTCTCGACATGTGTTGTGACATGTTTATATGCAGCGAGGACAGACACACCCTGAGGAGACGGGGTTGTGTCAGTCATCCAGGCTGTGTGTTCTCATTAACGTGCGAATCCAAAAAGACCAATTGCAGACAGTGAACTGAACTGAACTGAATAGAGAATCTAGGCTAAAGGCCAAGCACTGGGACCTATGAGGTGATTCACCACTGAAACGGAAATTGACAGTTAAAGGTTTGAAAGGTGTAACAGGAGGAAAACATCGCAGTTGCACTATGAATCAATTGTTAGAAGAGGGTGGAAAGTAAGATGGAAGAAAGAGAATATGAAAGGAGGTACAGTAAAAGGAACGAAAGTGTTGCAGCTAGGGGCTGAAGGCACTATACTGCAAAGAACCTTAAGTAATGCCTACAGTGCACTGCATGAGCTGCACTGACGGTACTACCCACCCTACGGGGAATAATAGACAGTGATGCATTGCGGGAAATGTGAAACTGAAGGCTGTCCTTAGAGGCCTTTGGAGGCTGATCCACAGGAAGAGTTTCCAAGCGCTGAGAAGTTTAAATAATGAGATGGATGTCTAAAGGAGTTTTGCGTAATACATTTTGTTCCCAGAAAGTTTCATTTACCTATGTTTAATTATGGCTTTCGGGAATAATTCAATAATCCTTGTAAAGCAACATTCTATTTATCTAAGTATGAGATGTATAAAGGATACTGAGCGTTCCCCAAACCATGCAAAATAGACATTACTATGCAATAAAAAAGAAGACATCAATTATTGGGGTTTTCTATAACGCGAAACCTGACTTTTTCACCTTAACTAGCATCAAGAAGGATACGAAAAGTTATACATTTTTGGGGGTTCTTTTTATCAGCAATGATCGAAAAACTAGAATGGAAAAAATATGGGGAAAAATCATTAATTAAAATTTCCCCATTTAGGTATAATTCTCTCTGGTCTACTACGCTCCAAATAAGGAGTTTATTTGCAACAGTATGAACAGGGGAAAAAACGGAAAATTTATGGTTTTCTCACATCTACAGTCATATCATGCCTTACAATGTTCAAGCTACACCTAAAATTCTCAGATCTCAGACAGGCTGATCTGCAACTCTATTATCTAATGTCTTTTACTACTCACTGCCAGTGTTATCAGTCACATCTGCTACTATCTGGATCAAAATACTGCTACCACTGGTGTAAGTAATATATTTTATATTAGCAGTTATGCACTCATATGAGGCGAATAATTCCTCTCATTTTGTGCTTTGAAACCTTTCTTCCGGACAGGAATACCTTGCACAGTCTTATCAGCCACTAAGTCAGGAT
>NC_089742.1:76303624-76361124 GCF_040412425.1 Macrobrachium rosenbergii | reverse complement strand
CTGTGTATGTTAAATTCAGCTAAGCTTGAAAAATACTAATCATTTTTACAGTTTTGTCTAAAAAGTATTAATTTTCTCTTATTTAATTTCAGTAGTCACACTGAAGTGGCGTTACAAATAAAAGTTGAAATGCTTCCAGAGGTTTCCCAATATCATTGACTATTCCAAAGCAGGTTATTGTTCTCCGTCTAGACCTCGATATTTCGACCTTAATTCTAGAGATCAATAGTTCACTGCCACGGTTGACTTCCTCACCTTCCCTCCTCCGCCCACCAGGCGACCTTCCTCCTTTTTCTCTTTTGGTCCCTCCCTTCCAAACCACCCTTCCCCTGAGCACCCACCCCACAATCCGCCTCCCTGAAGAATCTCGACCTGAAAGTCGAAAACTGGACACCCAACCGGCCACTGGGTACTGACCCAGTCTAACCTGACCCGGCCTCCTCTGCCCTGTCACCCATCACCCCTCCTCCACCCACATCCTCACCCACCCTGTGCGGTTAGTGCCGAGCCAGATGAGGAAAATTCGGAAATCAGAGACCATTCTCGATTGCCCTCACCTCTTACTCCTCTCCCTCACCTCTCACTGAGCAGGGCCAAGCTGGAAGATTCTAAAACCAGCTGTAGAAAAAAATAACAACCTCACTTTTGATAACCCACTTAACTGACACCAAAACCCCCCTAGCCATTCTAAAACTAAAAATGGAGAATTCAGAGAAGGAGACCGGCAGAAAACTCACTTTTTACTAAACCTGTTTGACCTCTCCTCTTGCCTTGACCCTTTTCTTTGTGACCAGTTCACAGCCTGATACTTGTTTTTTATCTATTCATGACAGTAGTCAGAGACATAAATAACACTATTATTAGTTATATTATGCAGACGTTATCACACAATGTTTGGAATGTGTTGAAAAAAGTAAGCTATGGATATAATATATATATATATATATATATATATATATATATATATATATATATATATATATATATATATAATCAGTGAGATTCATTTTTGTTCGATAAGTTATTTGGATAAATATTCCAGGAAATGCCCAGTCACTCAGCTGCTAGAATGATTTCTATACTCAAGAAACAATTATATAAATATGAAAGGTATTCTGAAAAGAAAACCACGATACTTTTGTAATGTAACTGACATTTCTCGCCTTCCAGCCAATACTGCTGTGGCTGTTCAGTTCACCTCCCTCATACACAGCAACATTTTATGCTACTTCGAATATTACCCTACCATGCAATTCCTTGTAAGAAATATTTAAATGCTTTTATTTGCAGTCACTTGTAGATATCTTTTTATTTGCTAATCAAAATGACAATCATCATAAGCCTATTTTTCGTTTTGTGTTGATCTGCGAGGACTGTTTATATATACAAGATCTTCTCTTCTGTGCCTGTTAACGTTAAAGTTAAAGTCCTCCTGAGCATCGCAAGGCTCATAGAGCCGGTACTGAACTCCGGTTTCTTGAGCCCCGACCTTGGTGAGGACAGGTCCCAATGTCGATGACACGTGGCCAGTGTCGCTAGGCCCGCTGTTAAACTCCCCACACAGTTTCAGTTACCAGTAAGTTCCAAAAAATTGAAGCTACAAACTTCAGAGGATTCTGAACAAATTCATAACTGTAACTACAGCATGTAGCTAGAAAAATATTGCTCTACATTGGAAAGCTCTACCAAGAAAATAAAGCTAACATATGATGCACAAAATATCAAATCTATGATATTATTTTATAAGAATCATAAGAAAAATTATGGTAATAGTAATTGTTTCAAAAGTATAGTAAGTACTTCAACAAACAATTTGAAATTTTCGTTCAACACAGGATTACCAACATTACCTTTGTAAATTTCGAGCAATGTGAAACCAAATACTTAATATCATGATATTACTATCAATTATTTTAGCAAAAGATGCATAAAACCATGTGGTATCAATAGAATATAAAGGAAAATCTCCGTAACATTAAACATAATCAACCATGAATGCACCTAGATTCAACGAAGAGTTAGGTGGTTGGTAGTTCTGATTTACAGCTTTGGGATGACCATTCAGACTCTACTTCCAGCTTTGGCTTCAAACCACGGCACAAACGTAACATTATCTGCAACCTGTAGTCATAGCCGTGTCCTACTAGGGTGGGGAGGGGAACTTTAGCAATACCCCATTGCCAATGATAATATTGAATAAACAGGTAAATCAGTTCCTCCTTCATTATGTTTGCCATAACTGACAGTAACCACTATGAAAGACAAGCTTGATTGCAAACAGGTTTCCGTTACACAAATACGAACCAAATTACAAATACAGGGCTTCTCCAAACAATAAAAGTGTTCCCAAATCATTTCAAGTCTAAGATCCACAAAGTTAACCGAGAAACAACTGAAAAATTCATCTATCTGACTTCCTCTTCCACTCTGTGGCTTCAGGCTAGACTTCCTCACTTCCTCTTGCCTTGACACACCCTAGACTTCTCACTTCCCCAGACTTGACTTTTGGCGTGAACCGTCACTTCCCTGACTTGACAAGCAGACTTCCTCACTTCCCCTGACTTGACTTACGCCTAGACTTTCTCACTTCCCTTGGCTGGAGCTTAGGTCTAGACTTCTCACTTTCCTGCCTTGGCAGGCTAGACTGTCATTTCCCGACTTGGCTTAAGCCTGAACTTCCTCACTTCCGTGACCTGACTTGAGCCTAGACACCTGAACACAAGCGACTTAGGCCTGAACTTCACTCATTTTCCTGGCTTGACTTAGGCCTAGACTTCCTCATTTCCTGGCTTGACTTAGGCCTAGACTTCCTCATTTTCTATGGCTTGACTTAGGCCTAGACTTCACTCATTTTCCTGACGGCTTAGGCTAGACTTCCTCCGCTCGCCAACAACTTAGACCTAGACTTCCTCATTTCCCCTGACTTGATAATGAAACCTAATTAATGGAAAATCATGTTTACAACCATCTACATATCCAAACAACTCAATTTATCAAATAACAAGCTGGAAAATATATTTCCTTGATTATTGAATTAGGCCTAACCATGTAGACAATCCTAATGCACATATAACTTTGATTTCGTTTTTTTTTCCACACCAACTTGTGTCTTATTTATATTTCATTCAATCAGATGCTAAACTTCTTTGTGCTTTATCAAAAGAAATCATAATAACTTTCGATATGACGCTATAAAAGTAGAAAGTTAATTTACAAATCACATTAGGCCAGTGCTTATACTCAGTTCCTCTGCCAGTCAATGGTAGACACTCGATATCATATGAGCCGCAGATGTTTCTACAGGAAATTCTTTTTTGGGGAATTCTTTTTTTTCTTTCTTTTAACAAACAATTATTAGTTGCACCAGGCATTCACTAGGAAATACCTTCTGTGGTTCTACAGTTAATCACTGGTACTTATTATCTGATAAGAGGATGGCAATAAGTGGAATAAATATACTAACTGGCAACCCCTCGAGTTTCTAAAAAGTACGATTAATTTTGAAATTTGTAAGCTTCCTTTTGGAACTTACTGTACTATTATTGTTATAGTACTATTGTTATAATATAGTATGTTCTAAATCCAGAATGTGTGAGGGTTCTTTGTATATATACATACAAGCATTCGGATGTATTAATGAAGAATATCACAATAAGCCTATGAGTATCAGGAAATGATTTCAGCCAATCCGAGAGCTATATCTACCTAAGTTAACCTGCGTTGGTGAGTGGACAGATGAGCAATAGACGATAATTAATAAATAAATCTGCTGCCTCTGAGAGCATTTCCGCCATGCCAAGAAAAATTACCACAATAGAAACACCTGGCACAGGACTGAAGATTCCGCTCTGTAGAACGAGACTGGCACGACTTTCTTATTTCAAATTTATTTTGTTAATCCATATTTGTGGAAATGCTAGAAGAAGATAATTATAAATTAAGACTTCTAAAATAAAACTATAGAAAAACAATTACTATTTTCCCTATAGCTGAAATTAACATACAAAATTTAATACTAACAGCAAATAAATACACTGATTACTGAATGCCTGTAATCCATCTTCGTTACTAGTCACTGGGTATGGCACTCATTATTATATTTGGAGCGCTGAGCTCTGAGGAGCACACGCTAATAATCCTATCTTCTCAATCATTACGGGTGAAAGCTCTTTAGGGGATTAGTACCGTCGGCACACATCACGTGGTGGACTGTAAGCATTATAATAAGTTGTTTGCAGAGCGTCTTTTTCAGCCGATGGCTGTACTTATGTTATAAGGTTTCCATTTACCTCTTTTCTCTTCTTTCTTGATTCTTTCTGTTCAACACTCTCCAACTCCCTCTCCTGCCTTAAGTGCTGAATAACTGAAAGTGCCCAAAACGGCTTTATAGCCGAGTTTTAAAATCAATCCATTTGTGGGTTAAAGCCACAGTATCATACACACACACAAACATACATATGTGTGTCTATATATATATATATATATATATATATATATATATATATATATATATATATATATATATATATAGTGTGTGTAGTGTTCTAATCCTTAAGTTCATGTTACAAAAGAAGTTGGTAGTTTTAGTGGACATAGCAGAAAATGGTAACTAGGCCTAGGATATATCCCAAACTGAAAAGTTTTAATCACATCAGTTAATTTAAGAAAAAATCGAACCTAGATTGTATTTTGTATTTTATTTTATGTAAGTCTAATCACATTTTCTATATCAAATTTCTATTATTGTCATTGAAGGTACTGTTATGGAAAGCCAATTTGTTTTTCCTCTCCAGTAAAGGAAGCCCATCTTTGGCTAGTGGCGTTTGCTTGTTCCAGGCGCTACTTCATTGAGTAAACCTATCAATAAACTGTCCTTATTAACGTACCGTATATGCGGCGTATAAGGCGATTTTGAACCTTAAAAATCTCCCCCAAAATCAGAGTTTGTCTTCTAAAAGCCAGATGGTTGCCAGAAAGCTGCAACGATGATGGATTACTGCATTCAATAATCAGGTATGTTTATTAGTTTTTCGGTATTAAACCTTTTCATCTTAATATCAGCTATGAGGGAAAAATAGTTGCTGCTTATCACAGTTTTATCTTATTTTGTTTTATTTCATTTCTGCATTTCCACAAAATCTCGTTCCCATAGAGATGGACATCTCTGGACTGTCCCCTGTGCCAAGTAAGCTTCTCTTTCTGGCTAGTTTTCTTGGCATGGCGGAAATGCTCTCAGAGGCAGTCGGCAGACTGATGATGACTATCGTCTATTGCTTTCCATCTATCCAATCATAACTACGCGGAGTTTTAGGTAGATGTGGCAATATGCATAGCTATAGCTCTTGATTGGCTGAAATCAGTGTTTCCGACATCGTAGTCTTACTGTGATGAAATTGCATGCTATTTAGTCAGTAATTCATCTGCATGCTTTTAAATACACTGAACAATCCCACACAATCTAGTAAGACCATAAACATGCCGATTTATATCGATATCTCTTCAATGCAAACACACAAGAGAAGAGCTTTTATGTATAAAAATAGACTTACTTTTTTATCAAACACAAGCCAAGGTTAGGATTTCGACAATTGTTTTATCTCACTGTAAAGTAATAAAAAAAATATCTAGTTAGTTTGACTGCGATTGAAAGTTGAACATTATAATCACTCACACTACATACACACATACACACACACATTATATATATATATATATATATATATATATATATATATATATATATATATATATATATATATCTATATCTCTATATATATATATATATATATATATATATATATATATATATATATATATATGCTGGAATCTCTAGGAAAGAAAGGATGATAAGGGAAAATAAAATAAGCATTATGTGAGGGAATGGAACATGGGGGAAATCAAAAGGCAAAATATCCCAGAGTAAATCAGACAAAGTTGTTCCCTTTAACGACCTACCCATAATGTTCCGCAAGTAAATAAATTCAGTTCCAGGTTTTGAGTTGGATTTATTCTTGAAAACGTTGATACTGAAGCGTTTCTTCTCGTATTTGGTGTTATTAGTTTCAATTTGCGCAAAACTGTGTGGCAATGCATAAAAACGCTTACCTGCACAAGCCTTTATCCGAGACGGATATAAACAAGAAGCATCGACAGTCGAAAAGAAGGTTCAGACGTATATTCTCTTTAGATGAATCTAATTGATGATTTACTTCTATTCTCCGTAAATAATCTATAATTCAAATACCCTCATTTTATTCTTATTCCTGAGCATCAGATTAGTGATTATTTTCTCCCGAATATCATCTTCACCTTCATTATCATTTAAAACCTTTCGAGAATTGGAATCGGGGGTTTCTTTTACGATAAGTTCATCTTTTTTTATTTCTCTTTCTTTTTTATTGCCATTCCAGGGTTTGAGACGGGCCTCAGGTGACCTTTCCATCCCTTATCCCTACAGGAGAGTCTTTGCTGATATGTTCGCGGGCAGATGGAATTTCACTCCTTATTCACTGTCTAATTTACCACAATAACTGAGGGCTCAGACTCCCAAATGTTAATTGCTCCACCTTGGCTTAGATCAGTCTAACCATTAAGCGACCGATAATTTCTAAGTAAAAAAGGTAAATCTTCTCTCCGAGTCCTATCCAGCTCCGACACAAGAGCGACATATCGACCACGCTGGCAGGACTTGTTCACTGGTCCTTTGACCCACTTTAGACGCAACATTCGAATGACGACAGCAAACAGCGCTCTGCTTAAGACAATTAGATTTTCCCATGATTCTTTTTTCACTGTCGTAAATAATAACCATAAATAAACCAAAATATTCAGTTCACTGCGCCAACTATTAACCGAGATTAAGGCAAAATCTTAAGCCTCATCCTAAAGGTAATTGATATATTCATCAAGGAACAAAATTCTCCATGAGAAAGTAACGATAATTCCTGAAATTTCAGTTTCTTTTTCTTTTTTTCCTGCTGAATTCGAGGGCAAGAAACTTGGTGGTGGAGGGATCCTCCCGGCAGGAAGTAAAATGATGTTCCGACACTTGAGAACTTCAGGGAAGGGAAAAGGTCCTCTGGTTCTCGCTTCTTGGCAGGAAAGTGTGCCGCCTAAATAGGGAGAAGTTACGCAAACTTCGAGGATTAAAGTTATGTGCTGACTTGCGGCGACGTGAATAATCAGAAGGTGAAAGCAAATGAAAGGAGAAGACCTGCTGCCTCTTCTGGAAGGCAGAAGAGTCAGGGAATTTTGATCAGTATCCTCTTAATGTCCCGTTGGGGGCATATATATGAGTATAATTTATAGGAAATATATATAAATTTTGCCCATGAACCCATAAACACACACATATGTTGTATCATATATTATATCATACCGTATCACGTCATTTCATGATAACATATCATATCATATCCTGATATAAAAAAAAATTTATAATATCCTATCATTTATGTATCATATCAGAATATCATGTTTTATCATGTCATATTATAATGTATCATATCATAAAATATATTTTATTATGATATCATACTATATATCATATCACAGCATATATTATATATTATATCATGATGTCACTTATATTATATAATAATATAGTATCATATCAAATGACATCGTATCATATATCATAATATCCTATCCTGTGCTAGCACACACACACACACACACACAAACACACACACACACACACACACACACACACACACACACACATATATATATATATATATATATATATATATATATATATATATATATATATATATATATATATATATATATATATATATATATATATATATAGGACAATTTTAAGCTAAAGAAGAAAATCTCTCTCTCTCTATTATTGTATGTGTATATATATATATATATATATATATATGTGTAATGTGTATTATTATTGTGTGTATGTAATGAATATGTGTGTGTGTGTGTGTGTTATTAAACTGAGAGGCATAAGAGATGTCATAGATGAGTCATTTGTGTTAGCTCACCAGAATGACAGCTCTAACGGAAAAACACTGCTGAATTATCTTGAAATGCAATTGCCGTGCTCAGAAACAAAACTTGCAAAATGTCCTACTACAGTTCAGTTCCCTTAGCCTCCTCAAAGGCGCTTTCAGCGGAGAGGCACATCATAACCGCGGCTGCCATTTGCAAGTGTCTACAGGGGAACGAATCTCTGAGGAAGGAGGCTCCCCTGAGGGCGCTGAAGAAGCTAACGAGAACGCTCTCTTCCGGGTTGCGCGGCAAATGTGTCGGAATGTGCAGAGGGGACCATACTAACCCTATAAAGTTTAAATACAACGCAGCAGTCTTTCCTGTTTCAAAGAATTACGCAAGTTTGGAATCTGATCGTTAAGAAAATGAAGTTTTTTTCTCCATGTTTATGAACTGAAATTTGAACAATTGCTGCAGATTATGAGAAAGGACATGATTTTTTCTTTCAATAATCTTCTCTCACATATGAATGCCTCTCTGCTTTACATGAACATAATCTCTCTCTCTCTCTCTCTCTCTCTCTCTCTCTCTCTCTCTCTCCCTCTCTCTATACAGTCAAAATAGACCAGGACTGGAGCCGGGCTCAGAAGAGAATATATAAAATGATCAGTGTTCGCTTTTGAACATGTGGCTATTTGCAGTATATTCACAATATACAATTGAGAAATGTATTTTCTTCTTAGGAATAGGAAAAGAAATTGTATGGGAATTCTCCAGTAGGATATCAGTAAAGGAGAATGCATGAAATGGGACATCTGATTGTGAAATACTTATTGTTTGTTCTGATTCTGACACCACGTTCCTCCATTTCATGTGAGGGCATGTTATTTCAATTTTTCATATTAACCAAGATCAATCTAAACCACTTTAGTTTACAGCAAAGGCTCGTGTCAAAGTCAATGTGACAACATACTGAAAATCTTGCTGATTTAGAGGACGCTCTGATACCATGTTAATTGATACCACAACTCCTTCTTTAGATAATCATGTGGTGAAAACATCTGGCATTAAAGAGTAAAGGTTTCATTTGTATGCACAATCATTACTTATGATTTGCGTATCTACAGGATTATTAAGAACATGAGAAGACGGCGTTATCTTGAAACGCCTCTACGTGAGACATTTCTTAAGCAGTAGCTCAGATAGGGAAACTTATAACTATATTACACATAAAAGCATATATATATGTATATATATATATATATATATATATATATATATATATATATATATATATACTATATAATAATATATAAATACATAGCAGCTTGTTGAATCTAGTTATTACATTAATTTGTACATGGACCACAAAATAGTATACCAGAATAAGAGTGATCTTGAATAGATACAATAATTTATCTCCGAAATATTCATGTGACATATTACATTAAAAAAAATTAAACAACGCTCCCATAAATAAAGTCTTTTTGTTCTAAATTGCTCCTCTTAATCTACAGTGTACTATTTTTGTGGTCCGTATTTACAAGTATTAATAATAACTAGATTCAATACTTTTGCTATATGTTTATATAACATATATATATATATATATATATATATATATATATATATATATATATGTATATATATATATATATATCTTTTAAATATAATCTAGTTATAAGTTTCATCTGAGCTTTCCTGTGAAATGTCTGTAAACATTCAGAATAACATAAATAACTCTCATGTTCTTAATAATCCTGTGAATATAAATCGGCAATGATGTATGCATGAGGCCTTTATCTTAATGCCAGATATTTCACCACAGGCGCAGTCTTAAGAGTTGTGAAATGGTAACATGTTATCGAAGCGATCTCTAAATGGCAGATTTACTCGTATGTTGTCTGACCTTGCTGTAAACAAGTGATTTAGATGATCTTGGTAATATGTCCCCTCACGCTCAGTGATAACGGTGCGGTCGGGTGTTCGCAATCGACTATGCTAGACTGCGCCATTCTCCCTTTACGAGAATTTAACAACCGCAATTTCTTTCCTCTATTCTAAGAAGAAAATACATTTCAAACGCGTGCTGCTAACAAATCTTCACATGTTCAAAAAGCAGAGAAATGACGATCATTTTATATATTCTGAAGCGCTCCAGTCTCTGTCTATTTTGACTGTGAAGAAAGAGAGAAGAAGAGAAGAGAAGAAATTGCGTTCATGCATAACGATATCGTGAGAAGAGCAATGAAAAATCATGTCGCTCTCCTCAAAGAAAACCAAACAAATTTCGGATATAAATATGGAGAAAAACCATTTTCTCAGCAACGTCATGATTCCAAACTGCTTTAGGCTGAAAGACTACTGCGTTGTATTTTAAACCAAGTAGTATCTCTGCACATTCCGACGTTACCGCACGGCGCCAGCAAGAAACGTTCTCGACCAGCACAACTTCGGCGCCACCGAGAGCCTCGCTCCTCAGAGACTAGACCTAATTTGCAAATGACGGCCGCGTATGATGTCTTGCTGAAGGCTGAACTAACAAGACATTTATTGGATTTTGAACTCTGAAACACGGCTGTACATTTAGTAATCTGGCGGTCAGTTAACACAGTAATTAAATCTTAACATACCCTCCTTCGAACTAAATACACACACACACACACACACACACCCACACACACACACACACACACACACACATATGTATATGTATATGTATGCATGCAATAATAAGAAGAGGAAACTGTAACAAAATTGTCCTATATATATATATATATATATATATATATATATATATATATATATATATATATATATATATATATATATATATATATATATATATATATAATATTGTGTATTGTGTGTGTAATATGTGTGTGTCATGTGTGTAATATGTAAATAATATATTTATATGTGCGATGTCATTTGATATGATACTGCTATTATTATATAATATAAGTGACATCATATTATAATATATTGCATGCTGTGATATGATATATAGTATGATGTCATAATAAAGCCTGTTTTTATGATACATTATAATATGAGCATGATAAACATGATATTCTGATGATACATAAACATTAGGATATTATAGAATTTTTTATATGTCAGGAGAAATATGTGTATATTATCATGAAATGACATTGATACATGATATATATTACAACATATGTGTGTGTTACTGGAGTTCGTAGGCTGAAATTTATATATATTTCTATAATCTATATATCTTTGCTTGGTACGATATATTTTCCCTTCAGAGAAAGAAGAGGCAGCAGTCTTTTCCTTTCACCTTGCAAATTATTCTATGCGCAAAAGTATGCCAACATAACTTTCTTTAATCTCCCGAAGTTCCCTGTTGAAGCGACACCTTTCCTGCCGAAGCGAAGAACAGAGGATTTCCGCTTCGCAATTCTCGGTCGTTTATCACGCGGGAAAATCTCGCCACCGAAGTTTCTCGGGTCGGAAAAAAACTGTTTGGGAATTATCGTTTCGCGCCCGATGATATATCGGTACCTTTTTAGATGAAGAGGTTCAAGATTTTGCGCTTAATCTCATTGATTAAACATTAATGATCAACACTGTTTGTTATGATTTGTGTATGACGGTGAAAAGCCAGATATTGAAGTATTCTTTGCCGAGCGTTTAAGCGTCGTCATTCGATGTTGCATAAAGATGGTCCCGAAAGAACTGGTGAACGAAGTCCCTGCCGAAGGCTGTCTTGTGTCGAGCTGAATACTGACTTTACCTTTTATAGAATTGTCGTCTTCACTAATGGTGTTTCTGAGGTGAGCTGATAACATTTTGGGAATCAAGCCCTCGGTGTGGTAAATTAGACTTTGATTAGTGCTTCATCTGCTTATATCAGCCGAACTCTCATAAGATGAAGATGGAAGCGAGCTCTGGAATGGCAATGAGAAGAGAAATAAAAAGATGAACTTATCGTAAAAGAAAACGATTACTTCTCGAAAATTTTAAATGATAATAAAGGTGACGATAATATTCGGGAAAATGTCACTTATACTAATGCTCGGTAATAAGAACAAGAGCCTCGGGTATTTAATTATAGTGATACGGAGAGATAAATAAATCATCTCTTGGGTAATCACAAAGAAATGAGCATGGTATCGGCTAACTGTCCGTCTCAGTTCTTTATTAACGAGTAATGTTTTGTACATTGCCCTGAAATGACATAATAAGCACCTTCGGCATATTGTTTTTCAGAATAAATCAATAAACCTGGAGACTAATTTATTTACTTGCGGAGACGATGGCTGGCTTTGTGCGTTGGTTTACTCTGAGATATTTTGCCTTTTTATTCCCATGGTCCATTCCTCACATAATAACATTTTATTTCCTTATCATCCTTTTTCTTTTCTAGGAAGATCCAGCATATATATATATATATGTATGCATATATATATGTATATATATGTATATATGAGATATAGATATATATATATGTATATGTATGTATATAACTATGTATATATATATGTATATATATGTAATGTGTGTATGTGTGTATGTGTGGTATTATAATGTTCAACTGTCTCAACAACCAGATATTTTATTACTGCAGTGAATAAAACAATTGTCGAAAATCTAACAGCAACTTTATTGAGTGCAAAAGTATTTACATAAAAATGAATATTGTTTATAAAATCGGCATGTTTATGATACACTTTCAGGTATGTGTTGTTCAGTGTATTTAAAAAGCATGCGAATGTATTTTAAAGAAAGTATTACTGCACCTTCATCACAATAAACTATGATATCATTTACGATAATTTCAACCAATCAGAAAGCCATAGCTGAACATATGCTCATCTACCACAAAAGCAAGTGGTGAATGAATGGAGAAAGCAGACATCCAGTCTGCCGACTACTGAGCTTTCATTCCCAAAATGCCAAAACTAGCCGAAAAGAAGCTTACTTGGTGATCGAAGATGTCCGAGAACGAATTTGTGATCTGAAAATGGCTCATGCAAAATAAGATAAAGGCTGTGATAACGGCAACTATTTCCTCTTAACTGAGAAAGGTTCCGAAACTAATAAACATACCGATTATTGAATGCAGTATTTGTATATTAACTGTCGGCTTTATGAACAACCCCCGACTGAGGAGAGATTTGGAATTCAAAATCGCCTTATGCCGACATACCATGCGTTAATAAGAACAGTTTATTGATAGGTTACTCACTGTGCTATTGCCTGGAGACAAGCAAACGCCACTAATGATAACTCTTTGCGGAAGAAAAAGACGTTGGCTTTCCGTAGTACCTTCAGCAACAATAATAGAAATTTGATATGAAAAATGTGATTGAACACATAAATAAAATTACAAAATATGATCTGAGTTCGTTTTCTTAAATTAACTGGATGTGATAAACTTTCGGTTGAGATCTAGGCCTGGGTTACCATTTTCTTTGCCATGTCCCTTAAACTACCAACTACTTTGTAACATGAACTTGAGACTGCAAACACCACACACACTATGTATATGCTGTATGTATATGTATATATATATATGCTCTTTATATGTATATATATATATATGAACATATATGTTTGTGTGACTACTATTGTGTTGAGCTTATTGCAAATGAATTGATTTTAAAACTCATGAAGCCTTAGACTTTTTCAGTGTTAACACTTAGGCACAGTGGAAAAGAGAACAAGAGGCTCAGAAAGAAGAGAAAAGAAGGTAAATGGAAAACCTTACAACATAGAAAATGCAGCCATCGGCTAAACCTTTGTGCTAATAACTTGCAGTCCCTGCGTGATGTGTGCTGACATTCTGTCCCTAAAAAACTGCCAATATTGAAGACAAGACAAACCAGTGTGCTCTCGAAGCCGGCATGCTCTGGCAATGAGGTGCCATACTGTGCAACATTCATGTCAGTGTTTATTTTCTTTGTTATGTGCTAACAGCTATGTTGAAGTATGAGGAAAATAATACTGCATATTTTTGACACAAGTCTTATTTACTATTATTCTTCAGCATTTCCGTATGAATTAACTAAATAAATTTGAAATGCAAAGGGCGTGCCAATCTCTTCCCCATGAATGAAGTCTCTGATCCCTGTGCCCGATAACTACAGTTAATGACAATTTTAACGGCGTGGCAGATGCTGTCGGCGACGACGAGTGACCCGACTATAGTCCTTCCGTCTCACCAACGCAGTGCTTTAGGTAGTACCAGCTTTCTCGATTGGCTGTCAGCTGTTTCCGATCTGCACTAGGCTATTGTGACTGTTCTTCATTAATACGTCGAATGCTTTGTATGCTGCTATACAAAGAACCCTCGCGACTTCACGATTTAGAAACATACTATAAATACTAACAATGGTGCTATAACAATAATGAAGTATTAAGTTCAAAAGTGAAAGCTGAAGACGGTAATCGTACTTCTTAAGAAACTCGGGTTACCGATTATGTATTTTATTCACTTGTGCCGTCTGTATCGTAAGTACCAGTGATTAACTGTGAAATGTTCTAATGACACTCGACGACAGATTCAATAATTGTTTGTTAAGAAAAAGATTCCCCCAGCACGTAAAGCGCGACTCTCGCCGATGACTGGCGGCTGTTTACTGGCTGTGTGTTACATGAAACCAACTGCTGCTTTTTATGGCGTCAAATATCGAGATGGCTGTGATTTCTTTGATAAGCACAAAAGAAAGAATTTGGCATCTGTTGAATGAAATATAAATAGTTAGTAACATTTGAAAAAAAAAAATGAAAATCAAGATATAATATTACACAAGTGTCTGTGGTCAAACTAATGTGTCGAAATATATTTTCAGCGGCTATTTGATAAATTGTTTAGATAACTAACAAATGATTGTAAACATGGTACTGATAGATTTCATTAAAGTCGGAAATGAAAGTCAAGTCGAGGAAGTGAAGACACAAGTCAAGCTTGGAGAAAAACGCAGGTGACCTAAGTCAAGCCGGAAATGAGTCTGGAGCTGGGAATCAAGCCGAGAAAATGGAGGCGAGAGTCTGAACACAAGTCCGGCAAAATGAGTCTGAACTGCGTCGGAGAGGTGAAGAGTCTGGGCAAGCCGGAATCAGTGGGGCCTAAACGGAGGAAGATGAGGAGATCTGAACTAAGCCCGGCCAAGGAAGATGAAGTCTGGGCGTGAAGTCAGATCGAGGAAATGATCCCTAAGCCCAAGTCGGGGTCGAGAGGAAGTGACGAGTCTACGCCAGGAGGAAGTCTGGGTGTAAGCGGGCGAAGATGAGATCTGGGCTAAGCGAGGCAAGGAAAATGATCGGTCAACATGATGATCTTGGGCCTTGGTGTTTGAGGCTGCTGGCTGTTTGGAAGAAGCCCTCTGTATTATGACAGTTCTATGGCTGACGGAAAACCTGTTTGCAATGAGTTTGCACTAATGGTGATTACTCTGTCAGTTATGGCAAACTGCTGTATTTACCTGTTTATTGGCTATTGCTGTTTAAGTCCCCACCCTGGTAAGGACACGGCACAGTGATTCATGAGTTGAGTGAATATGTTACGTTTGACTTAAGTAGTCAGCAAGCAATGAAGAATGAGTGGTCCTAAAAAGCAAAATCGAAGACACAACCACACCTTCTGTTGGTCAGGTGCATTCATGTTGAACCATGTTTGACTCACATATTGATGCCCGCATGGTTTTATGCATCTTCTTAAAATAATTGATGAGCACTATGATATGGTATTGTTTCACGACCTTTCGTGTTGTCTGTGTTGGTACAAAATTTCAAATTGTTTCGTTTGAAGCTGCCTACTATGCGAAATAATTACTATTACTGTAATTTTGTATGATTAACATAGGCTAATGTCATGGGTGATGACTGTGCATCATATGACCAGCTTGACACTAACTGTAAGTAATGTGAAAAATAAGTTTTCGGCTATCTGTAAGTTGTGAACTCGAATAATCTCTGTTAGCCAGCTTCACTTTGGGCTTGCATGCCGGCACAGTGAGTTGTAGAGTAGACTAACACACTAACTGTCGACGTGTTCCTGTCCCCACTGTGTCGACTAAACTGAGAGGTCGAATGCCTGCCCTATATTTCTGGAGCGAGAGACAACTGGCGTTAACGGCTGTGTATGTATAAACGGTCTCTTGAATCAAGCGCAAACGAAAAATGGGCTTATGATGATGTTTATCACGATTTGGAGAAGCTGAGATGTCTGGCTGAACGACTTTAAATAAAAGCATTTCAAGCTATTAACTGAAAATTGCATGAGTGAAATGCAATATTCAGTAACGTAAAATGTTGCTGTTGAGCTGTCTTGACGAGGTGAACAGGCAACCACGGCAATGGCTGAGTGTCGGTTGGCATTGCTGGCATCGTGGTGCCCGTCACCTTTCATATTCTATAATTATTTCTTTGTGGCTATATAAATCATTTTAGCAGCTGATGACTGGGTATTCCTAGGAATATTTATCCAAATAACTTTATCGAACAAAGCCCAAATCATGATTATATATATATATATATATATATATATATATATATATATATATATATACTTATATATATATATATATATATTCTTACTCTTTCAGCACATTATTGTAATGATAACAATATACTGTTAATATAACAATAATAATCTTATTTATGCTCTGACTACTGTCATGAGTGACAAGCTAGTATCGACTTTGTGAGCTGATACAAAAGAATTCAGGCATCAAGCTGGGCTTTAACAAGTGAGTTTCTGCAGTCTCACTTCTCTGAAATTACTCCATTTAGTTTTTGAAATAACTAACTTGAAAAATTTAATGTCAGTAAAATGAATTATCAAAACAAGATTCAGCCCTGCAGCAATTTTAAAATCTTCCAACAACTTAATGAAGAGTGAAGAAAATGAGAGCTTAATCATCATTTCGGGCACATAAATGCAAGCTCATTTTGGGAATGGTGGAGGAGGAGTGATGTTTGAACGAAAGGAAGAAGACCGGGTGGTGAACTGGTGCAATTGACGGTTGTCGGTTTTCGACTTTCGAATAAGATTCGGGGAAAGCAGTTGTGAATTGGTGCTTTCGAGGGTTTGGAAAGGAGGGACAAGAAAGAAAGGAGGAGGAAGGTGATGAGCGGTGAAGGAAGTCGGCAAGTGAAGCTTGATGTGAACTATGGTCTCTAGAATTGGAATCGAAATAATCGGTCTGAACGGAGAACAACCTGCTTTGAAATGGTCAACAGTGTTGGAGAGCCTCTGGAGCATTTCAACATTTGCGACACCACTTCAGTATATTGACTACTAGTAAACTGAAGAAGAGTAATACTTTTGAGCAAGGCTGTAAAAATGTTAGTATTTTTCAGCTTGGCTGAGCCCAGCTGAAGCTTTACAGTTTTTAACTCTGAAAAATACTAAAGTACACATGTGCTGTTAACTACCAGCAACCTAGTTTTAACTCTATGGAAGAAATCCCATGTCTTCTGTTGGAATGCTGATTTCTATTCGGCTTCTTTACAGATAACTCTACCTACTTGATAACAATACACACACATACATACTGAATAACATGTATATATATGTATATATGTATATGTATGTATATATATATATGCTATACACGTATGTATAACTAACTAGATATATACTATATATATATATATATATGTATATATATATGTATATATATATATATATATATATGTATATGTATATAACTATACTGTATATATATATATATATATAAGGGCATGTCTCACAGTGTTCATCAGAAATGAGCTTTCACAATGTCTGCAGGTACACTAACGCTTTGTTCAACGTTTCAGACTCATCAGTGCACTGATGAAAACAGTCTGTGAAAATGTAAACTTTCAAAGAAAACACATACAATAACGTCGAGAATAGTAATGACCCCTCATACCTCCAAATAAAGAAAGAATGAAAGGTAGGGCTCACTAACGATCCAGGTTTCTTGCTATGTAATTGCTGAGCTCAATTCTTACTGTACTCCTGGCACAGTATGCTCCGATTCTATGTATTTGCTGGTCATTGCAGTGCGCGTGAGCTCATCAGGCTCTGTGAAGCAGAACAACTTTTACGCAGTTGCTAAACGGCCGCAATATGAAAATCATTGTTTTAGTTTTCTGAAAAAGAAACTGTGCCGGCTTCCTCTGTCGCCCTCGGAATATGGGGCTGAGGACTGCGGGGTGGTGCTGATCGTCGTCTCAATCGTCAAACATGCAAAATTGCAGCCCACTATCTCCAGCAGTTTTGTTATCTGAGATTAGCCGCGATCGGTCACCAACACCGCTGCAAATGTCAGCAACACAATTACCACCGAGCCGTGTTCAATTTCGTGAGCCGGCTTCGTGAGCCGACCTTTGAGTTTCATGAAGCGTGCTGTGCTGTGCAAGCTCGATACTCCGAAGAGCTTCGGCACCATTACGTTGATGACCGGAGCCACCGGTAACTAAACACTGTAATCACTTGACCTGAAGGAGAGGTGTGAAGCAGAAAAGCTCTATGGAGTCAGCCTCGTTTTCCCCATCAACTCTATGACATATGTCAGCTGCGTGTAATATATATTTGTATGAATAATTTGCGTGTGACTGTGTGATCAGCACTAATGAATATATGTGTAAATATTTGTAATGTTTACAGTGCTGTACACTTTCAGACCTGTGCTTTATCATAAGGCTTTAAGATAAAATGATGAACACAATAGCACTCCCGTGACAGACTGGCGCCGCGCCACATTCCTTCTCTTTTGTTAAAGATAACCACTGCGAAAAAGATCTCAAAAAATTCTTCCCCAATGTCACTTCGTCACCTTCGCACCAGAAGAGCACTGGCTATTTTTTATTCTTGTACGCTACATGAATGACACTAAGTTCTAACCAGCATATAACTATCACACGAAGATTTACTGTTTGGCTATTGATTTTGTTTGCATTTTTACCTTCGTGTATTTATTTTGAACCATTTATTTTTATTGACAAAAAACACCAACTACAAATGGTAATCTGATGCCTTTGAATTAATTCAATAGAGCCTAAACAGATCTAATACACGGAGGAAAAACTAGGAGAAGAGCACAACAAATTCAAATTCGAATAACTGTTTCTTCGCTTAACGGTTAACTGAGAGACTGAAATAAGCAATAAAATCAACAGATAAACAACTTAATAGTTATAAATACAGTATTTTATACTGACATTGTTAACTCATATCGGTATCGCCTGAGAATATCAGGCTATGGCAAAGAAATTCTGATGTCCAGAAGGTGTGATGTCTCGAAATTCCTGAACCAGCACTAAACGGCTCATTCTTGAACAGACGGAAGCCAGTGACGACTCTGTCAAATGAAGGTAAATATTGCGGACATTTTAGATATCTGTTACCGGCTTTACACAGAAAATCTTTCATTGATATAGATAGATAACTTTATTCATTGCAGTAGTAATTGTAATCGTGACTTTGTTCGTGCATTTACTCTTCAAACAAACATGAAATAAATTTACACAATACCTAACACTTACAAATACCTTTAATGTAAATGCTAAATCTATTTTTGTCGAGATTAAATGAATGAAGCTTCTCTCGATTGCCAAAAACTCACACACACACACACACGTATAATATATGTACATACATATGTCTGTGTATATATACATATATGTATATATATATATGTATGCTGTATGTATATATATATATGTATATATATATATATGTATATATTGTGAAGAATGAGAGGGACACTAACCATCGTCTCAAATTCTTTAATAAAGATTGTTTTGATAAAATATTCAGCTCATGATTAATGTGTTTATACAGTTCACAGCACACACACACACTACATCGCACTACCTACATAGTGTGTATGTATGTCTGCTCTTACACACTTTTTACACACATAACTATATATATATATGTATATATAATATATATATATATATATATATATATATATATATATATATATATATATGTATATATATATTTATAAATGAACAAGCAAATACGATGTCCCATGGAGCCAATTTTATGCTACAACTTTATTATAATCTGGTGATGGCAAATAATTCTGATTGCAACCTTATTAATACTTCTGTCATCTGTCCGGCAACTTGTCGCAATATTTGTACATGTTTACTTGTTCGGGGTTCGATGTATGGTATGGGTCGGGTTAGTCTTGACAAATGATATAACTCGTCATAAATGTTGAATCAGGCGCAAAGTAGCCGGCAGTGGAAATCAGTTCTGAATAAAAACTTCGACATACTGTATCTGAAATGAGAAAATTATGTATTTTTACGCTATCTGCCAGTCTAAGGGCTTGCTGTAGCGGATCGGATACTGAAGGTTATTCCCGTATTCAGGAAACTGGTCGATAATTATGAGGATATTCCCGAAAAGCCATTCTTTAAGTTCTTAACAGTACAGGTATACCATCGAATCTTCTTTCTATTATTCTTATGTGGAGAAAAAATAAGGACGACTTCATATTGAAGGTTGTGTTAGAGAGAAGAGAGAAGAAGAGAGGAAGAGAGAGAGAGAGGAAGAGAGAAGAAAATAATATTAATTGGAATGCATTGATATAATTCTAATATATAACTATACACACACATATATATAATGTATACATATATATATATATATAATACATATATATACATATATACATATATAACTTATATATATATATATATATATATATATATATATATATATATATACTGTGTATATATATATATATATATGTATATATATATATATATATATATATATATATATATATATATATATATATATATATATATATATATATATATATATATATATATATATATATATATATATATATATATATATATATATACAGGGTGCGGCATAAGTAACGCCCTTTGTTTAAGTGGAACAAATTAAATACTTACGATTATCCTTAATTTTTTCAGGCGAATGTATTGCCACAGATTAATAGATTAATGTAATATATTAGCAAAATTAATATAATATTCGGTTTAATAATGTTCAATACAAGTGATATTTCGGCTTTGCACCCTTGGGATGTTAAATCCAGCTACAATCTTGCGGTTTCAGCACCATTTTTATTGCTTTGATAGTACAATTGAATTGCTTTTACTCTCTGTTCCTTTGTTAATCTCATAGTTGTATAAATATCTGAAAAATGAAGATTTAACAAGTATTTAAAGAAAATAATAAGAAAATATACATTACAAGATGTAAATTAAAGGGCGTTGTATGCGCATTGTTAAACCGCATAAGCATTATATTAATTTTAATATAATCTATTAACCTGTAATAATACATTATGTTCGAAAAAATAAAGGATAATCAAAAAGGCTAATTTTGTTCACTTAAACAAAAGGAGCGTTACTTATGCCACACCACTGTACATATATATATATATATATATATATATATATATATATATATATATATATATATATGTATATATATATATATATACTGCTATATATAATATATGTATTGATATTATTATTGTGTGTGTGTGTGTGTGTGCGCGTATACACACACACACATATATATATATAATATATATATATATATATATATATATATATATATATATATATATATATATATATATATATATATATATGAGAGAGAGAGAGAGAGAGAGAGAGAGAGAGAAGATGCGCATCGATGATATAAGTATTTGAAAGATTTGTTGAATGTTAAAAGGTAGGATAAAGCAGAGCTGAATGATGCAGCAGTGGAATTAAGGGTTCGAACAAAACCTATTCAAGAATGACTGTGAAGAGAGTGTTGAGGTTATAGGAAGGATAACTAAAACATGTTGATGTATTGAAGAACAGTAAACGTAGATGAGATTACGAGTGAGATGATGTGGTAAAGTGTTAAAATCCTGACTTACTGGCTGACAAGACTGTGCAAGGTATTCCTGTCCGGAAGAAAGGTTTCAAAGCACAAAATGAGAGGAATTATTCGCCTCATATGAGTGTAAAGGTGGTAGACGTGACTGTAAGAATATAAAAAACACAATATTAATTTTTACAACAGGAAAGGTGTAAAGTAGTATTTTGATCCAGATAGTATGACAGATGACCGAGGAATCGCTAGCGGTAGAGTGGTGTACATTTAGATAATGGAGAAGTTGTGTGGATCAGTTTCCTGTTGTGAGATCTGAGAATTTTGAGAAAAAGGAAAAAGCTGAATATCAGGTACATGGACATTTTACTGTAGATGTGAGAAAACTATAAATTTTCCGTTTTTTCCCCTGTTCATACTGTTGCAAATAAACTCCTTATTTGGAGCGTAGTAGACCAGAGAGAATTATACCTAAATGGGGAAATTTTAATTAATGATTTTTTCCCCATATTTTTCCCATTCTAGTTTTCGATCATTGCTGATAAAAAGAACCCCCAAAAATGTATAACTTTTCGTATCCTTCTTGATGCTAGTTAAGGTGAAAAAGTCAGGTTTCGCGTTATAGAAAACCCCAATAATTGATGTCTTCTTATTGCATAGTAATGTCTATTTCCTTTGCATGGTTTGGGAACGCTCAGTATCCTTTATACATCTCATACTTAGGATAAATAGAAGTGTCGCTTTACAAGGATTGAGTTGAATTATTCCCGGAAGCCATTATTAAACATAGGTAAATGAAACTTTCTGGGAACAAAATGTATTACGCAAAACTCCTTTAGACATCCATCTCATTATTTAAACTTCTCGGCGCTTGGGAAACTCTTCCTGTGGATCAGCCTCCAAGAGGCCTCTGGACGGCCTTCAGTTTCGCATTTCCCGCAATGTATCTCTGTCTATTATTCCCCGTAGGGGGGTAGTACCGTCAGTGCAGCTCATGCAGTGCACTGTAGGCATTACTTAAGGTTCTTTGCAGTATAGTGCCTTCAGCCCCTAGCTGCAACACTTTCGTTCCTTTTACTGTACCTCCTTTCATATTCTCTTTCTTCCATCTTACTTTCCACCCTCTTCTAACAATTGATTCATAGTGCAAATGCGATGTTTTCCTCCTGTTACACCTTTCAAACCTTTTGCTGTCAATTTCCGTTTCAGCGCTGAATGACCTCATAGGTCCAATTAGTAACTAGCCTAGATTGCTATTCAGTTCATTCAGTTCACTGTCTGCAATTGGTCTTTGAATTCGCACGTTAATGAGAACACACAGCCTGGATGACTGACACAACCCCGTCCTCAGGTGTGTCTGTCCTCCTTCTGCTATAAACATGTCACAACACATGTTTGCAACTTTTCTCCTGCATATCACAAACAGTTGAAAACAAGCCAATGACTTATTGGTGGTTCTAACCAGTGCTTCTTCTTATGCATAATATATAGCATTTGGCAAAGTTTGTTTTCCGCCTACGATTGTTGACTTGTTTACAGACTGTTTGTGATATGTATGCGACAAGTTACTGACACGTTTTTTTCTTGTTTTATTGTAGTATGGATAGTTCAGCTAAAAAAGTTTTGCCAGATTTTCTCTGGATTTGTTACTACTTTCGTTAGGGATTTCCTTCGCCTATTTTTCTTCATAATTAAGCAAAATTTAAATGACCCTGATCCATATTCATTCCGTTAATTACTATAAATAAAAGAAGGAAATTTCAAAACCAGAAGCAGTATATATATATATATATATATATATATATATATATATATATATATATATATATATATATATATATATATATATATATATATATATATATATATATATATATATATATATATATATAAGACTTAATTATCGCTGTTTCGGTAACTTTATTCTTTATTTGCATTGATAAGATTGTTTTTGCGGTATTCAGAAAATCTGTACCCTCGAAAGTCCAAACTAACATTCTCTCTCTCTCTCTCTCTCTCTCTCTCTCTCTCTCTCTCTCTCTCTCTCTCTCTCTAAGCGGCACATTCTTTCTTTCAGTATGACGCACCAAGCCCTTTTTTTATGCGCCATTTGATACCTCTCTATCAGTAAACAGATCAGAATTTTATCTTCCTCTTACCGTGCCGTATATTTCCTTGTTAATCACGCCTTTATCTGAGAATAATCTATCCACTGCGACGTGCAGATGGCAGTCATATCGCGAGGGCTTATCAATCCTTCCATCACCTGTCAAGCTGCATTCTCCTTAGATACGTTTTGTTGTCATCAACCACTCGACGATAATCTAGAACATTCTCCAGTTTCTCTGTGAGTGAAACCATTACATAAAATCAGACCGTGTTAACGAATACAAAAATGTTTGAATGCGCATTTCGTATGCAGGGAGAAGTAAATAAAGAGGCCTTCACATTTTATGCATGAAGTAAAATGTCCTTGGTAGCTAACGCTCACCAGACCACTGGTTACTGATCCTTCACTTTGGGTAAAGGATACTCTATGGTAATCAGAACCCCAGTAGTTCTGCCTCATAGTTATTGATGTTTTATGATCGCAGGAGGGAGGGTCAAAGCTGATATATATATATATATATATATATATATATATATATATATATATATATATATATATATATATATACATTACCAACACTGCAGGTAAAATCTTGTCACTGAGCTACCACAACAAATGGTTGGTAAAACTGACACAGGTGTGTGCCGACACACCCCATTTTCGTCAATTGCTTTATTCAAGGTCAAATTGATGTGGAGAAAGGAGGGTGGGAATCATTCAGGTGTTCAGGTAGGTATTACAATATTAGTTTTATTATGAAAACTTCATATTGCAATACACTCCCTGAACACCTGAATTAGCCCGATTAACAACATTTAGAGGAGGAGGGATCAATTCTATTGCACGCCCCTTTTACCAACCTCAGAGATGGTAGCTCACCAATCTGTTCTGCATAGGCTATCTTGTTTATTTTTTCACTCACCATAACGGTCGCTGTTTTTGGTGAGGAGGCATGCTGGAAAGTACTTTGATCGTCTGTCAGGTCAGTCTTGTCTCCGTCCGTCGACCTCCCATGTGGCTATTCAAAGCCTCTCATGCATGGAGGGAAGTGAAGCAGTGTGCAGAGCCGCTGTCCCTCCGGGTAACCTGACTGGGTTGAGGAAGGGTCAGACGACCGACTGGTGACGAAGTATCTCAGCGTCGACGAGAAGCCTAACCTACTCGAGCACCCCCGTGGACTCTCGTAGGGAAAACTATCCGAGACTACGATAGTTAAAGAAAACGTACTAACCTAATTCCCTGTGATTATGCTATCACTGTTGCCTAACAAGGAATTCTTCTCCCTCGTTAACCTACAAACCAACGGACTAAAAGAATATCCCTTCAGTTAAACGGAACCCTTAGATAGAGTTAGTCGCAATAACAGACTAAGAGAAAGCTCCCTCAGTTAAAATGAACACACCCTATATGATGGAATTAGCCGCTACAAATGGACTAAGCAAATAACCCTCCGACGAGGCGAATTGAACATCTCTTAAATAAAAGGAAGTAAATACTGATACGGATTTCCAAATAGCCGCTTCCAGAATAGAAGATACTGAATAATTCCTCAGAAAGGAAGATGAAGTGGCAATACTTCGAATGCTGTGTGCTCGGGTAATACAGGGCTTGAAGACGACGGAAAAGAAGAACAACAACAACCCGGTGAAGCTTGGGAAATTACCTCCCTCAGAAAGTAACTGATCGCGTTCTTTGACAGCGAATGGGACAGATTCCGCGGAGAGACGAAAAGTGTACACAGACGAGGACGGAGTTTTTCCAGCTTTGACAAATAAACTTTCAATGCTCGAACCGGGCATAAATGCATCTCCGCTGGGTCGCCAGCAACGGACTCTTGCAGAGAACGAACTCTGAACGAACGAGGAAGAGGGTTAACTTCCAACTCCGTCTTCGCCACAAATTCCGGTAGAAAAGACAAATGCATATCATTTCCTGAATAAGAGACTAACCTAGAAATCGCCTGAAGCTCACCCATCCTTTTCGCTGTAGCTAAGGCCGTAAGAAAAAGCACCTTCTTAGTTAGCTGTCTCAAAGTCAGAGCTTTAATGGGTTCAAAGGCAGGGGAACGCAGAAAATGAAGTACTTTCGACAAATCCCACGGAGGAGCCCGATTTGGCAAAACAAGACATTCAATCTTAAAAGAATGCAATAAATCATGGATGATTTTGCTGGCAGAAATCTCTGGGAGATGGAAGCTAAATGTACTGCTCAGCATTGAGCGGTAACCAGTAATAGCCAAATATGCAAGTTCCTTCACTTTCCTAAGGAATAACAGAAATTCAGCTATCTTAGCAATAGAAGGTCTTGAGACGGAGTGACCTTCCTTACGACACCAACTTCTATACATTGTCCACCTGACTTGATAAAGTTTGCAGGTTGATTTTCTCAAGCTGAGAGAAAGCTGTCTAGCCACAGCTTTAGAGAGTCCGGTTTGTCTAGCTGCTCGCTCGATAGTCACCATGCAACTAGGTTCAGCACGCGAGGGTTTGGGTGATAATGATGGAAATGCGGTTGTTTGAGAAGATCTTTCCGCATGGGCAGGAACATCGGAACTTCCGTGAGGAGCTCTAGGAGTTCCGGAAACCAAGGACGTTAGGGCCAGCAAGGAACTATTAAGGTCATATCTTTATTGACACTTTCCTGCAATTTCCTGATTACTTGATGAATGAGCCCGAATGGAGGAAAGGCATATACCTGCATTCGATTCCAATTTTGTAGCACTGCACCGGTGCCTATCGACATGGAGTTCGCTACTGGTAAAAAGTACACTGGAAGATGATGGTTCCATCTCGTCGCAAATAAATCTACTGTTGCTGGCCATTTCCGGAGAACCTGGCCTACTACGTCTTGAGCCAAAGTCTACTCTCCCCCCAATACCTGATGAGAGCGACTTAACAAATCGGCCAGCACATTGAGACTCCCCGATGCGAATTGAGGAGGAAGAGAAACCTTTTCTTCGCACCATCTCAGGACTCTCTGAGCTACAATATTGAGATCTGTCGATCTCGTGCCTCCCGATGTTTTTTTCAGATACAACACGGCCAAGTTCTGGGCGTCTTGTCGCAAAACAGAGCCACTACAGTAAACCAGACTGAGACTCGCTGTTTCTCATGGTTCGCAGACTCACGCATTAGCGGGTTTCTCTGTGGAACATATCTAGCCATTTTTGAGGTCATTTGTATTTTTCACTGAGAAATATTCACTAATTACTGTATTTTCATATAATTTTCATGAATAAATGCACTTTTTGTTATAAAACTATTAAAATACTCAGGTATAAGCATTTTTACAGGGTTTTTCTTGGTTTAAGCTATCAAAATGGGCAGTTCTAAGTGTTTTTAGAGGGGTTTTAAGTATTCGCGGATTTTAGCTATTCACGGGGGGGGGTTCACTGTACTCTGTTGTGCATGAGATTTGAGAAACACCGGAGGGCCTCTTTTACTACTGCCCTGAGTTCCCAAAGATTGATTGATTCCTCCTGAGGCATCTGTGTAAAGATGAACGTCGGGAAGAGGGGAGTCGATAGACCTCCCAGGTGTCAGATTCCCTTCTTCTAACCACCACAGAAGATCCGACAGGCAAGAATCGTTCCAGACTATGAACACGTTCTCGTTGCGGAAGTCCCGGCGATTCCTGAGACATACCTGAAGAGAGCGCATCCGGAGACGAGACCCTGGAATTAAGAGAAAAAGAGAAGACATTCTCCCTAAGAGGCTTCTCCAAGCTGCTACCGGCTGTTCCCTGCTGGACAGGAACACCTCTACCTGTTGTAGGACCGCTTGTATCTTCTCCCAGGTTGGGAAAACCCTCAAAGGAAGAGAGAGAATCCTCATCCCTAAATAAGTCATGGATTGGGTTGGTACTAGGCAGCTCTTGGCAAGGTTTAGATGAATTCCTAGTAACCTGCACAGTTTTAAAAAGAAGTCCCTCACCCTTACTATCTCCTCTAGAGAGGAGGCAAGGATCAGCCAATCGTCCAGATATCTCAACATCCTGTATCCCCGACAATGCATAATTGTCGACACAGGAGACATGACCCTCGTAAACACCTGTGGTGCTGTGGTCAGTCCGAAGGGGAGAACTTTGAACTGGAAGGTGCCGGCGGAAGACACGAACCTGAGGTACCTCCGAGAATCCGGATGAACCGGAATCTGGAGGTACGCATCCGCCAGATCCACCAAGACCATCCAATCCCCCTCCTGACTGACTGCAGCACCAATTGTGCAGTCTCCATACTGAAACTTCACCGGTCAGTTTTTTTGGTTGAGGCTCGAAAAGGTCTATAATGGGGCCCCACGCACCTCCAGCTTTTGCAACCTTGACGAAGACTCTGCTGTAGAAGCCTGGAGAGAGAGCGCTGGTTCCAACGCCCCTTCTCCAACAGGGCCCGATCTTTTCACTAGAGCCATTTCTGATGGAAGACGGGAATAACTTGGAAGGCTGACAGGGAAGGAGGACAGAGGAGGAAGGGAATGGAAAGGAATTTGATAGCCCAACCTCAGGACCTCCACAACCCAATCCTCTGCCCCCCCAACTCCCTCCAAACCTGCCAAAACGGAGCGAGACAACCTCCCACCGAACAGACGAGGGACATATCTCCTACTTGAAAAATTCCACGACGATGAAGGTCTAGAAGCAGACACCGATGCGGCCTTGTTTGCATAATGCACCCTCTTGGGTGTCCTAGGGGAGACTTCAAGATGTTCTCTTGGAAGGAGAAGACGGACACCTCTAGGGAACAGAAACCTGGGCTGCTACCCTTATCATAGCTTGCTGTGATTCAACACAGGAGCTCTTATGTGATTGTATGTTAGTTTTATAAGTTAGTCATTATTTTATTTTCTGCATTGATGAAGTGTATTGGCTATTGCAGAATGTATAAAAAGAAACCCTCTTTAATTTTATAAGATGTTTTGATAGCATAGCATTCCTTATGTTTAAAAGTATGTTATTGTTGTGATGTCATTAGGAATGAGCCAGACAGGACGAAAATACAGAAGGGATTAAAATGTAAACAAACCAGTAGCGGGGTGTTGAAAGCATGGTGGAAAGAGGTAGAGAGAGCTCTCGGCTCTGAAGGTTAGATCGATAATGGTTGGGTTGTAAGTCTGTTTGTGGTTTTTGATGTCGTAAGCTGGATTGCGATAGAGTAAAAAGAACAACGTGAACAGGTGAGTGGATCACATAATTGAATAATTTAAGGAAATGTTCCTGCTAGAAAAATTTTCAAATGGTAGCAGAATGGTTCGCCTTAAAAATGGACGGATCTGATGGTAAACTTTGGGAGATGAAATGGAGGAGAGACTGTCCAAGATTAAGCGGGGCAATGGGCGATTATAAAATAATGGAGAGGACAACAGAAGATTGGCTTGTGTGTGTGGAGAAGTGAAATATCCAGGGATAGAGATAAGGATGAGCTTAAAAGGGAAATCCCTTTTAGGGAAGTAACAGAAGGAATAGATAGAGATGAACTGCCCAAGGATAGCTGAGGGTTCAAAGATAATCCTGTCCAAACTAGATGAAGTGTATCTAAAAGAGATTAATGGAAAATTACGGTAAAATGAAAAACTATTTTAAAATAGAAAGAGAATCTAGTGAAAAGATGAGAGATTTTATAATTAGGTATGAAAAGGCAGAGTCAGAGTGTAGTAGCTGCACTAGGGAAAAGCATGCTCAAGTCAGGGGGAAGCAAAAAGGTTTTCATGTACTAGAACAATCAGAATCTCACAGAAGATCAAAACAAATGGTATTAGCATTGCTTGTGGTCGAGAAAAAGTTGGAACATAAAACAGTGTCACAAATAATGAAAACCAATATTTGAGGATTAGGGAAAAGAGGAGGAAGAATGGTTAGGATCAGAAGGTTGTGAGAATTTTGGGAAAGGGTGGAAAAACCAAAGATATAGGGGAAAAGGTGAGTGAGGTAGAGGTGGAAGAAATCCTTTAAATAGAGAAGGAAAGTAACACTGTGTGCCCTATATGCAAACACTGAATTGCATTGCAACCAGAGATTGTCCTCAGAATTTTCTGAATAAGAAGAAATCAGAAACTGACAAGAAGAAGAAAAAGTTTATATAGGAAAAGTTAGCAAAATAGAAGAAGAATCTTGGGAAGAGGTGGATGCAATTTTAGACACAGGATGTAAGTCAACAGTTTGTGGGGAATTGGACCTCTAGCAGCATTGTTGTGGGTTTGAATCAGGAAGAATTGAGGAGAATGAATGATACTAAGAAAGAGTCTAATAAAGTATTTAATTTGGGTGAGTCATCATACAAGTGAGGGAGTAATGGAAGAAACCAAGAGATATTGAAAACAAAAAGTTTTATTTGAAGACAGAAATTTTTGTCAGGTGATGTACCATGGTGGGCTAAGAAAACCATGAGTAAAATAGAGGATGACCATAAATTTAAAAGAGAATTGTGTTAAAATAGAAGGATTGAGGGAAATGATGGTAAAGTTACGAGAAGACAGACAGGGCCATTTAAGAATACCAATTTTGAGGAGGAAGGTAGAAGAAGAATTATTATTGGAGGGGTGGAAGGGAAAGAGCCTAAGGGAAATTAAAGGTACAATGATGAAGTTACATCTACAATTTGGCCATATACCCTTTAATGGGAGATAAAATATGGAAGCTAACAGAGGAAGCACAGTGGAGTGATCGGTTTGGGAGAGAAGGAAAAAGAGGAAAAAAAAAAAGTCCACTAACTGACTTAATCAGAGTTGTGAAGTATGTAAAAGATATAAAAGCTTCCAGCTAAACCAGTAGTGGGATTTTCTGGAGTAAGACATTCAAATGAAGTTGTAGCAATGGATGTGGGAGAGATAGAAGAGAGAAAGTTCTTGAGTAATGGTAGATATGGCAAGTCAAGGTATTGTCAGGCTTTTTGGATAAAAGACAAGAAACCAGAATGGATTATAAAGACTCTTTTTGACGGGTGGTTTGCCAGCGATATTTGGGGCATCTTGAAAATATTATCAGACAAGGGGAGAATTTCAAAATGCAAAAAGTAAGGAGGATGGCTGAAAGGTGGAATATTAAAGTATTAGCCACAGCATCAGAATCTCCATGGAGCAATGGATTGTGTGAAAAGACAGTAGGCATAATCAAAGAAAGCTTAAGAAAGATGAAAGATGGTGAGGAAGTGGATTCTTCCATAGCATTAAGATGGGTAGTACATTTTTTTTGCCAGAACTGTTTAATAAGTAATGGTGGTTTCTCCCAAACCAATTAGTATTTGGGAAAAATTGCCTAATTTAATGGGAGAAGAAAGTTCAAGTCCTGCAAGCAAGAGAAAGGTATGGGAAGAAAGCATAGTAGGGGGATACACTGAATGCAATGCATATAGGCCAGAGAAGTGTTTATCAAAAATGAGTCTTGTAATAAAATAAGAATTGCTCTAAACAAAAATGTCAGAGAACATAAATTTGAAGAAGCAGGAAGTGGGAGACAGGTATTCTATAAGAGAGCAAAATGAAAATGAATGGAGAGGACCTGCTCAGGTAGTGGGCCAGTATCAGGTAAAACAGTAGTGGTTAAAATGGGGATTCTCTAAGAGAAGTAGCGAGAATACATGTTACTAGGATTCAAAGACTATCACCAGAAAAGGAGAAGATACTTAAAGTAGACAAAACACACACTGTGAAAGATGAGTCCCTTGCATCAAAGGAAGGGAATATAGATGAGCAGGAAGGAAAGATGATAATTGGCTGAGAAGGAATGCTGATGTAGAAGAGACTATAGAAAGAGATTTGGCAGAGGAAACACTGGAAGATGAAGGGGAAACTGAGGTAACAGAAGAAATTGAGTTAATAGAAGAGATACCCAAATTCAGAAAGGAAATAGAGTTAGAGCTATAAACAAAAATACAGGACAAGTAGAAGAGTGGACGATGATTGAGCCTTGCAGGAAAAGATCAAGCAAATCTTGGGCTGATAAACCTGTCACAATGTCAGAAGACTCACAGTCAGGTGACAAGGGATGGGTTGACTTAAGAGATTATAGTCATGTAGAAAAAATTGAAGATGAAGAAGAGGTTTTGCTTTGTTAGGAAAATAGAAATGTAATTGAAGCTAAAGAAAAAGAAGGTACCGAAACCAAAGTTGGAGGAAAAACAAGGTATATGAGATAGGGGTAAATGACATTGGACAAAAAGCTATATCTACAAGATGGATAGTAATTGAAAAGGTAAAAGGTGGGGAAAGGATATGTAAAGCAAGATTGGTAGGTTTAGAGGTTTTGAAGAAGAAATGGCTGAATGGGAAAACGATGCCCCTACATGCAATGCCAGAAATTTTAAAATTTTGTTTAACGGTAATAAAACTGAAAGATTGGAATTGTTATAACGTTAGATGTAAAAACTGCATATCTACAGGGTGATGAAATACAACGAGAGGTATATTTAAAACCACCTAGTGAAGATGGTTGGAGTGGATTATGGAAATTGAAGAAAACTGTTTATGTTGACAAGGATGCAGCAAAGGCATGGTATTGTAAGGTGGTAAAACTGGTGGAGGAGCTTAAAGGTGAGAGGAGTAGATTAGAACCTAATATATTCTTTTGGAAGAAAGACAATAAACTGAATGGTATTTTATGTACACATGTAGATGATTTTTGCTATGGAGGAACTGAAGGATTTTTAAAGGAAACAATTGGGAAATTGAAAAGGAAATTACAAGTAGGAGAACAAGAAAGTAAAAGTTTTAAGTATATAGGAGTAATAGTAGAGCATAAGGAAAATGGAATTTGTCTTAATCAGTGGCAGTATATAAATTCTATAAGAGAACCAGAAGCCAGAAGCCACATAGGTAATACAGTATTAGGACAAAAGGAGTTAACAGAATATAGATCAGTGGTAAGACAGTTGAATTGGGTATCGCTACATACTGTGCCAGAAATACCATATGATGTTAGTGAATTAAGTAAAGCTTTTTAAAGAAGGAACGACTCAAGATATGAGAAAGCTGATTAAGATAGTGAGAAAAAACTAAGTGCATAATGGGAGAAGTGATAATAAGTGAGTTAGAAGAAGAAAAGATTTATTGGGAAGCCTATGCAGATGCTTCATTCTTGGGAATATTGAAGATGGTCATACTCAATTAGGTTATGTGATATCATTGACAGATGGTAAGAGGAGAAGCCCTATATGGTGGAAATCCAGAAAATCCAGAAGAGTAGCAAAGTCCACCATTGAAGCAGAAGCTCTGAGTGTTGGGGAGGCCATAGAAGGATTGATATATTTCAAACATTTGTGGGAGGAGATAGTAGGAGGGAGAAAATTAGAAGCACTGGTGAACACTGATAGCAAAACCCTAATGACTGCAATAAAATCAAGCACCGGAGTAAGTAGTAAGAGATTAAAAATTGATATTGCAGCAATAAGAGAAACAATAGAATCTGGAGAAATAAGTGAGGCGAGATGGATAAAAGGAAAGCATCAGATAGCTGATGTATTGACCAAAGCTGGAGTTTCTGGGGAAAGCATTAGGAATTATGTAGAGGGTAAAGAATTGGAGAATAATGGAGATTAGAGGGGATTAGGATAAGAAAAGGCTGGAGGGAAGGGAGAAGGAGATAAGTGTGATTGTATGTTAGTTTTATAAGTTAGTCACTTATTTTATTTTCTGCATTGATGAAGTGTATGGGTATTGCAGAATGTATAAAAAGAAAGCACATGTTTAATTTTATAAGATGTTTTTATAGCATAGCATTCTTATGTTTAAAGAGTATGTTATTGTTGTGATGTCATAGGAAGTGACGCCACAGGCCAAAAATGGCGGGAGGAGAAAATGTAAACAAACCAGTAGCGGGAGTGTTGAAAGCATGGTGGAAAGAGGTAGAGAGAGCTCTCTGAAGGTTAGGTCGATAATGGTTCGGCATGGGTTGTAGAAGTCTGTTTGTGGTTTTGATGTCGTAAGCTGGATTGCATAAGTAAAAAGAACAACGTGAACAGGTGAGTGGATCACATAATTGAATAATTTAAGGATAGGTTAGGCTAGAAAAATTTTCATTATGAACGTCCGGATAATGAGGTGGAAGATGACTAAGATAGAAATCACGCCTCTTCTTACTTACAAAAGTCGTCGACGAAGCCAAGGCATTAGCCTGATGAGCCAGACCCATTGATACAGAAGTTATTAAACTGTCAAACAGTCCCGGATCCGAAGGGATATATATCCGTCATTCTTTAAGAAACCCATTAGTCCTGACAACATCCACAGAGAGTGTGAAAGAGCCTCAGTCTGATTACAGCACATCTTCTAGCACCGCTGCTCCTAAGGGAAATCCCTACAAGACGAAACGATGCCGGAGACCTCGATAGGATTGCTTCAACAGATTCATTGAGAGGCAACCTGGCACCTGCCGAGGGATTACCACGGACTGAATAGATCGCCTGGAATTGGGGAAGAAGAGAAATGTCCTGCCTATTAGAAGTCACCACTGAAGCCAGATGACAGTTCACCTCCTCCAAGGCCTGCCTAACCCGATCAAACCAAACTAGTCCACACGAAAAGGGAACAGGAGTTGGCTTAGTGGCATAGAACGACTCGAAAAGAGATTGATTTGGCGCATGCGGATGGTCCGGAGCTCTTGCTTGAGGGTACAAGGAAGAGATGTACTCAAGCATACGTCTGTAGTCCTTACCACTGGAAAGAGGACATTCTGAATCCTCTGGAATTTCCTGAACCTCTGGATGAGAATCAAGTTCGGCCATGTCCGAACGGTCCATGACAGACGAAGGAGGAGGAGCTGAACAGTGCCCAGATGATGACGAAGGGTCAACGAACAGACCGCCAAATCCAGAATGCTGCATACCTAAATCTAACCCGTTGCCCGGACCTGAATCCAATTCGTTGATTCCACGGGAAGGAAGAGAGGAAGGAGCCGAGAGACCCGAAACCGCTTCCACATTGCTACCAAAGGGGTGCCGAGTGAGAGAAGCCAAACCCGAGTTACTAAACCATGTGGGAGGATGAGTAAGTGAAAACGCTTGCGGAGGGACGGAAGAAAATGAAGAAGAAGGGAGAATGAAAGAGGTAGGAGTTACCAACGACGCTTCCGCAGCGGAAAAGGTGGGTGATGAAAACCTCGGGCTGATCGGAGATGGTACTGCAGGCCCAGTTGTCAAAGCTGCAGATCGCAGACCCGAACTAGAAGCTTAACGGCAAACTCTGGGAAATACCCAGAATACCTGATCCTTGAAGGAAGCAAGGGGTTGCGTGATACCCGAAAGGATTGACTGGCGCCAAAACCAAAAGCTGAGATTGAACCTGGAGCACTGGAGGCCAAATTCTGCAGAGGCTGAGTTCTCAGGTTGACCAGAAGATCCTCCTACCAAGGAAGGCTGCACTGGGAAAGAAGGGAAGGCAGAAGGGAAGAAGAAGGAAAGGAGCAAGACAGAGGAATGGCAGAGGAAGACAGAGAATGTAGCAGAGGTGAAGACAGAGGAAAAGCAGAATCCTTTAGAATGAAGGGACAGAAGGTAGACCGAATCCGCCCATCCCTGATAATCCTGAAGCATGTCCGACATAAATTCCGGACACTCCTGAGTCACATATTCTCTAATGTTAGAAAACCCATTCAACCAACAACCTCTCACCAAAAGTCTATATCCTTTAGACAGACCCAACAAGTCTGCATTATACTCGACCACATCACCAGAACGGTCACGCGAACCACTCTTAGAAGCCGAAGGTGGCACTCTCGAATCTACTTTACTAGATGGAGGCGACCTTGCGCCAGATCGAAACAGAAGTGACGAAGGAGAAAATTTTGCCGAAGCACAAACTCCACTGGAAACCGAAACCCCAACAGGAGACCGACTCTGCACAACTGAAGCCTTCTCCTCACTACCTAATCCCGACCTATCCGTCTTAGTCATGCCTAGCTCTTGATTTTGACTAAAGTTTTCAACATTGAATTTTTCAACAACACTACAAGGGGGTTGGGGGGAGGGTCCTTCACTGTCTGCTCCGCGCCAAGGGAGCCGGCAGAACCTACCCACTCCCGGAGGCTTGTGGTTCTCCATTACCCTTAGCACTCGTTAGGGCTGGTTCTGGAACAGACAGGGGAGCTGAAAGAGAAGCAATATTAGACATCCTAACACTACTACTATCCTTGCTAGAAAATTGTTGGAAAAGACTAGCTACTAAATTTCTCATACTACTCGTGATCCTATCTTCTAACTGTCTAACTAATTCTGAACTGGCTACATCTGAAACCGAAGCCTGAGGTCCCTGAGGCAATGAAGAATCTGACTGACGTTTGCCGCCCTTGCTAGCCAGCGATTTGCGATGGCGAATGTAACCTTCCATCTGTTCTGACGTCCAATCTGAACATTCATCGCAACGCATTTGTAAATTACATTGAATCTTTCTACATGCCTGACAAATGGAGTGTCTATCATGTCTCAAAGTACTCATCTGTTTCTTGCAAGACGAGCAGGAGCGATGGGCACTAGCATCCACGGTCGTAGGTGCAGATGAAGTCGAGGTCGAAGGCGCGGTAGTGACAGGAGAGGAGGAAGACTTGTCCATAATGATCAATCAAGTTTCAAGAACCGGTGAACTCAAATCCAAAGACGTTCCACGACGAAATATCCAGAAAGGCTGAGAAATCCCAGCAAAGGTCATTAATCCAGGGGAAGAGTCAGTAAATCCAAGCAGAAGGTCGTAAATCGGGAGAAAGGTCAGTAATTCCAGTCCAGAAATCTCAAATACCAAAGAGGTGTCGAGCAACAGGATTAAACTTCGCCCTGCTGAAGGGAACAACCGTTCAGCAGCGCGAACAGAAAGCAATTGACGAAAATGGGGGTGTCGGCACACACCTGTGTCAGTGTTACCAACCATTTGTTGTGGTAGCTCAGTGACAAGATTTTACCTGCAGCGTTGGTAACGCTGGCTGTTAAAATTCCCAATAGGGGGATTGGTAATTGAGGTTGTTTGGGCTATATATATATATATATGTATATATATATATATATATATATATATATATATATATATATATATATATATATATATATATATATATATATATATATATAAATATATATATATATATATATATATATATATATATATATAAATATATATATATATATATATATATATATATATATATATATATATATATATATATATATATATATATATATATATATATATATATATATATATATATATATATATATATATATATATATATATATATATATAATATATATATATATATATAATATATATATATATATATATATATATATATATATATATATATATATATATATATATATATATAAATATTTAAAAGACTAGAGCTGCTTTTCTTGCTCACCTCTGTTTTACATTTGCAAAGTAATTGGGAGAAATAAAAATTAATGTCCCTCATTAATTACTAGAACTGAGGTTTCCAAGTCGTCCCTTCATAAACTCTCTCTTCCATTCCAAAAATGGTAAGCCTAACCTCCCTCTGTTCAAAGTGACTGATTTTAGCCTAATTCCAGGTACCCCTGCGTTCCCAGCACGGCAAGGGAGAGCCAGAAGAGAAAGTTGGCCACCCCCCCGCCTCACTCTGAACCTCCCACGTGGGTTCCTGCTGCCATGCGGTCAAAGAAAAACAAGACGAAGATTGACCTTGCACCAATCTGGAAGAGAAACGGTGCGTAATCTTCGAAGGTTATAAATAGACACTGCAAGAGAAATCACAAGGGAGAACACTCAGGACGTGACCTGAGGACAGATGTCCTCATCTTGGCTGTCCTTTTCAACCACGTGTTTCGACCCAGGGCCCGAACCAGTATATCTAGTAGTGGCATTATAATTCCCTCCTTCATCGCCAGCGCCTTATCAACGATGACCCGTCATCTTGACGAAGGTAATGTGCAGGAATAAGGTCTTTTAGCCTGTCACGATCCCTGTTATTTCTCTGTCTAATGTTCCTTTTATTTTTCCAGCGTGTGATCACCTTCAGTAATTAGTGTTGGAGCATTTAGTGTTAACATATGCATTAGTGTTTAACTGAGTTATCTGGCACCATCTGTGCATTCCTCAGTTTTCCCTTTGAGCATATTATTATTGAAAGTAACTGTCTTGCATATATTTGCAGATAGGCCTCGACTGTGGAACCTCTCAGCCGATCCATGTGCAGTTTCCCTTTCCACTGCGATGTTCCCTGTTATGAAGACATCATCAGCATAGAATATTTATTCTGTGCAGGATTCATTATTTTAGTAGGCCCTTGTTATTACCTGCCCAGTAATTTATGTTATTCTTCTGATAACCTAAGAATCCACTGTTTAGATGTCCGAAATTTGCAATGGTTTTAAGTTGGCTTGATATCTGGCAACCCTGTGTTAGTGTGTGTGGGAGTGTGCCTCAGGACTCAGTGCTGACCCAGACAGCAAACGGAAAGGTTATTGCTTTGATTTGCTTTGCCCCCAAGATCCCAGTATTTGGACTGGAGCACTTGTTTGCCTTTTAATTCTTATATATTCCCTAATATCGGTCATGCACATGAATAAGGAGAATCACATATTAGCCTGGAGGCAAGAAAAACTCCTATTAAAGTTTATGTACTGGCCAAGCAAAGTCAACTGTAATGTTGTTGCTGGCTGCAGCTCGTGCACCACCCAACGTCGTTCCCAAAAAAAAATAGAAAGGCCACTGATCATCTTCTTAAGAACTACGTAAAACCCTTGTCTTACAGCTTCAGCTAAAAACAAGTCACCCAATCCTCTTAAAGATGTATCAATCCGCTGCATCCAACACCATCTCCAGAAGGACCTCCAGCTGCCCATCTGCCGTGCTGCACGCAAACCTCTTCTGACAGATCGTATGAAGAAATCGACTGGATTTCGCCAAGAAATACATCCACTGGACAGCTGATGACTGGAGAAAGGTCCTTGTGGTCAGATAAATCACCATTCCAGTGTATTCAGGGCCGTTCTACCACAGTAAGACGGCTATAGTCAGCAGATCGACCCTGCCTACACAGTTACTGTCAAGCACCCTGAATCTGTCATGATTTGGGATGTTTCAGTGGTTTAAGAGGTCGAGGATTTTTACTCTCAAAAAATGTTACAATGAATTCTGATATCATTCAAGTTGAAGATCACCTCCTGCCTTCATATGAGACTCACGGCTGCACTGTCCTCATGCACGATGGTGCTCCATGTCATAAGGCCAAGAAAGTTACCAAGTGGCTCACTGATCACAATATTGAGGTCTTACAGTGGGGTAACAGTCCTGACCTCAACAATCGAAAATGGGTGGAATGTCGCGAAGAAGCTTCAGTCGTGCAACACATCATCCTCATGCACCTGCAACAAGAAATCACCACAATCTGGGAGAATGAAATGTCCATTGACGTCCAGAAACTGGCTGACAGCATGCCTAAACGACTCATACTTGTTCTTAAAGCCAAGGGAATATGACTAAATATTAAAATAGGTGCTACTATTCTAGTTTATGTTTGTTTTATTTATTTCCTTGATGATAAACTCATGTTTATGCTACCAGTTGCCAAGTAGGTTTGGATTTCTATTTGCGGTGACTGTAATTAATTAAGAAAACCCTTGAGTTCATGTAAATTCCTTCCATGAAGGCCTTAAGGCATAGATTTCCTTGTTTTGTCTCGAACTGTCCTAATATTGAGTGTCCCTAATATTGAGTCAGTATGATCAATATCAATATTTATATATATATCTTATATAATATTATATATATAGAGTATATATATATGTATATATATATATCATATATATATATATGTATATATATATATGTATATATATATATATATATATATATATATATATATAATATATATATATATATATATATATATGTATATAATATATATATATATATATATATATTATATATATATATATATATATATATATATATATATATATATATATATATATATATTATATATATATATATATATATATATATATATATATATATATATAATATATATATATATATATATATATATATATATATATATATATATATATATATATATATATATATATATATATATATATATATATATATATATATATATATATATATATATATATATGTATATATATATATATATATATATATATATATATATATATATATATATATATATATATATATATATATATATATATATATATATTTATATATATATATATATATATATATATATATATATATATATATATTATATATATATATATATATATATATATATTTATATATATATATATATATATATATATATTTATATATATATTTATATATATATATATATATATATTTTTATATATATATATATATATATATATATGTATGTGTATATTTATATATATATATATATTTATATATATATATATATATATATATATATATATATATATATTTATATTTATATATATATATATATATATATATATATATATATATATATATATATATATATATATATATATATATATATATATATATATATATATATATATATATATATATATATATATATATATATATATATATATATATATATATATATATATATATATATACAGTATATATTTATCAGTGCAAAGTTTTTTTACAACAAAAATTCATTAATATATGCTATCAATATAATGTTTTCTCCATAACCTATAAAAAATAGTAGGCTATATGCTATCAGTGCAAAATTTTTTTTCATAAATAATTATAAAAATAAATGCCCTAATGAGGTTAGGCCAGGACATGGTATTCTAGGAAAGGTTTGTTCCCATCGTTTTATACTCGCCCCAAAGTTTTCTTCATAACCTATAAAAATTTATATACTATAAATATAAATTTCCTTCATAACCTATATACGCGACCACTGTGCATGTTTTCCGTTCAGATATTGGAGAGAGAAATAAACAAACTACTGTGAGTATAAGGTAAACAAACGCTGAACAACCTAGCCTACACAAGTCACGAGTCAAACGACAATTCACTGCAGTGAAATCAAGCTTGCTGATCTTATATAATTATTATAATTGGTAATTCTATATATTAGCTCCGCGCCTGTTTTTACCTTTTCAACTGGTTTTTTCTACACTTTAGGGGTTCTGATACTGGCGGTGCATCTGTTTGTTGTCGGCCAAATGGAATGTCCCTTCGCCGTGTTATGTACTGGCCCGGGGGGGGTTGGGTACCCATACTTTAACAAGTTATTGCACTTGCCGGACGGGATATAAACCGTTCGAAACAGACGTAGCCGTGCTCTGTCTTGTGAAGATCGCGCATGGAAACCCCTTGTTGGATGGACTTTGGGGGTTAATTACAGGTTAATTAGACTCGAGCGCCAAAAAATGAAAGGTCAATTCATAATTAGCAACCAAAAAACTGTAGAAAAAGTCAAGTTATAGTGCCGTCGGTGACGCAGAGCTACCCTATAGTTCTACCTTATAATTATTATGAAAAATATTAATCCCTAATAAGAATATCACCAATCACTAACTTGAATATCACTAATATAGGAAAACAAATCCCTTACCTTACCTGGCGTTGTTGCTATCCCAGGCGAGAAGCTTCCCGTTTGCTTTCGTCCCTCTCTTATAACCCACTTACGAGACGCAATTGTTCAAATTTCTCCCTCATAAGGATGGTACTTCTCTTGCTTATGACAACGCAATTGCGTGAATGCGCAATGAACTACACGGTAAGAAAATCCGAAAAGGAAATGCGTCACAAAGCACTAGGATATCGCTTGGACCAGGACCACACAAATCAAGAAGGTTGGTAACTTGGTAAAACCCGACGGGCGACGGCCTGTTTGGAACTGTTACGTACTTACATAATTTCATATTTCCGAAAATACGCAGTAAAAATATGCAAAGAAATATAAAATATTATATGTATACTAGATGGCATGGTACATCTGTGATACGACTTGACGAGTTCAAAATATCGAGATACATAGATTTATACTTACTTTGATTTGATATTTTTTTTAGAGAACGAACCAGCTCTTGTCGTAGAAAATGGGTAGTTTTAGTAGGATCCTGAAGTAAATTTCTCACTTTACTATCCGGAATTGGCAAGTCATACAGACATTGTACAACAATTTGTCGCTCAATGTCGTTCACAGGGCGATATCACAAGGCGATATCGAGATACGTAGATACATATTTATCCTGATATTATATTCTTTTGAGAGAAAGACCAGTTTTTATCGTAGATAATGTGTATTTTAGTAGAAAATAAAGTATATTTCTCACTTCCACCTAAAAAGTCATGCAGAAACTTTGAGACAATTTTTCACTCAGTGCTGCTCAATGCTTTGAACAAATATCTAAAAAAAAAACACACACATATAAAATAGTTTTTAGAAACAATATTTCAAGACATGTTTATCTAGACATATACCAGTCCAAGCTGTAAAAATGTAAAAATCGATAATTCCTAAAAATTCGGCGGTCGGCGCCTCGTCAGCTCTGTCAGGAGGGCGGAACTAAACCGCATGTAACTTGTCCTAGTGCTCAGCATCTGCTTCCTACCTTGATCAGGTCGAAACGTGACTCTTACCACCAGATATTCCTAAATTCCTAAACGACGTAACAACTATGGCCACTGTTATAATGCTGTTCGGCGTTTTAGTTTTCTCTAAAAGAAAACTGAGATGGCTTTGTCTGTCCGTCCTCACTTTTTCTGTCTGCACTTTTTCTGTCCTCACTTTTTCTGTCCGGACTTTTTCTGTTCGCCCTCAGATCTTAAAAACTACTGAGGCTAGGGGCCTGTAAATTGGTATGTTGATCATCCACCCTCCAATCATCAAACATACCAAATTGCAGCCCTCTAGCCTCAGTAGTTTTTCAATTAAGGTTAAAGTTAGCCATGATCGCGCGTCTGGCAGCGCTATAGGACGTGCTACCACCGGGCCGTGGTTAAAGTTTCATGGGCCGCGGCTCATACAGCATTATACGGAGACCACCGAAAGATAGATCTTGATAGGTCTTGAGAATTTTCTAATAATGTTCCAATAGTCTTTTCAAACTCAGGAGCAAGAAATATTTTCCTCTTTGGCTCTCTTGTTAGGTTACTCAGGCAACTCGCATGTAGCACAAATCTAAAACTATTGCTGAAGTATGGATTATGGTATTATAGTCTAAAGGATAATGTTTAATTATTTACGAACTAAAGCAAGATCGACCTCTTTTTGTATCTTCTAATTATTATTATTTTTTTTTTTTTGTCGTGGACCCCTTATTTACAATGGTTGTCAGCAATGACTCAAAGTTTCACAGTTCTTAAAAGAATTTTTTACACTAACGGCCCTTGTAAGAATCTCTTATTTGTGACTTCTGGTTGCTGATTCTTTTGTTTATATGCTGATGGCCTTATTAGTAACATCTTGGCATACTGACCAAGTTCATATATGAAAACATCACCTCAGCAACATCACTAACATCAAATTATTTCTAGACAAAGTCACCTAAGGTGATACATATTGTATTATCTACTTGGCTTTGAGCTGTCGGTGTTATTGATACCGAAATATATAGGTACAGTAAAACCTCACTAAAAACATTTTCATTATGGCTTATTGGAGACATAATTGTGTTTGACGAATTTTTCATAAATTTCATCACTGGATTTCACAAATGAATAAAATAATCATACCTGGTTAAACAATAATGATTTCGATTTCATTCGTATATTAATTCCAACGGCCACACCTCTTCAAATGTTAAAGCTGTACTTGCTTGAAATCACGGGAAATGAGCCAGTTTAGGACGTAATGTGTAAATACGCAAATAGGCAATGCTGAACGACTGTCAAGTAGACGATGTACACACACGTGCTCACTCGTGTCTGTGACCTTTGTGATGTTATGGAACTTATTGTTGAACTTTCTTTTTATTTTCTATGGGTTTCATCTTTAAACTCATGTATTTTTTATGCAGGAAATTCCTTCCGGAAAACTTAAGCACTCATGATTTTAATAATATTTGTTTGACATAATACATTATTCTATTACTTCGAGAGAAACCTAGCAATCTACATGATAAAGTGCTTTATATGACTACTGTTATGTGCTGTCATGCTACGTACTAGATTGAAAAATACACTTGAAAATTGTCTTGATAAGAAAATAGCAACTTTGCAGAATGTGTTTTGTCAGAGGCAAAGATGCATGGATGATTTATCTGTAATGCAAGAATTCTGTAATTTGATAAGAGATAGGAAACCAAAGAGACAAAAATATTGTGCTGCTTTTAAGAATTAGTGAATGTTTTCCTATTATATAAAAAGAAATGTGTATCGTGGAGATATTTTTATATTCAAGGTAAATATATTGTTTCTTTAGAACGCCTGGTAGATTTATGATAGCACAAAAGGTTATTTACTACAGTACTGGCAGGGACGAATTTGGTGTGGCGTAAATGTCTCTTCAATTAATAGCTTTTGCTGTGCTTTATGTTTATTGGGGAGTAATAATTAAATAACATACTAGAGGTTGCAAATGGGATACAACCTGGTTAATGCTTGCTCACCTTATTACACTTCTTATAGAAAACAAAGAGAAGTTCTGTAAACTGGTGATGGAATCTGAGATACAATATTTCTTATTGGAACATATTCAAAGTTTTTTACGACAAACATTGAGATGTGGTAAATAGGTGTTGGATTAATGGAAATTATTTATTAATTGAAGTTCTGACAAAAAATGGTAATAAAATAAGATCGTGGGAGTGCTTCGAACTGATGGAGAGTGATGCCCAATGAGGCAAAGATTAGAATGACGAAGAGTTAGTAAGATAGTTTTTATTTTCTGTAGGGTAAGTAAATCTGAAATGTGTAAAAGGAAGAGGGTAGAAGCTGCTGAGATAGACGCTAGGAAATTGTGTACACTAATTGTAGTGAAAAACCTAGATCTCTAACGGAGAATGAATGTGTATGAAGAGATGAAGTTCTTTGTTAATGTAGAGAAAATGAAAGAGCTTAAGGCTTGTGCATTAGACAGATGGTCACAAACGCACATATTCAAGTATTTGAGAGTCCCTGTGAGTTCCATTCATTGAACAGGAATTAAATTTAGTTTTAAAGGAAAGAAAAAAATTAATGCAAGCCGCAAGTTAAAAATTAAGATTTTCTTTTTTGTGTGTGGGAAGGGAAGCAAAAATGAGCCAATTAATGAACAGTAATGATTTATGGTTCCCTCTCACGAACAAATGGTCCCCTATGTCACCTGACAAAGATAAATGAAGAGGCTTTGCACCTAATAGTGGCTCTTATGAGCTGGTTGTCATTAGGTAATAGTATGCTGTTAGATTAGCTTTTGTCGAAGTTGATTTGAGAGAGAGAGAGAGAGAGAGAGAGAGAGAGAGAGAGAGAGAGAGAGATTAGCAGACATAAACGGAGACAGAGATTCTTAGAGAATCCTAGCACATCACAAACAATGAAATCCGAGAGATTTTCATATCCAATAAAAACATCAATTTTTTCCTAAATTTCACACCGTCTCTACTCATATTTCCATATTAATTGATAAAAATGGGCGTTTCACCTGAATAGCTTCCTTTTTCTAGAAAGCTAATTTAGATACTGTGAACCCACATGAAGAAGGATCGAGTATAAAAAATCACCATATTGAACATCGTAATTAGATTAATGATAGTTTGAAATTAAAGATTCTATAAGAGTACCTGATACCCTAAAACATTCCGATAAAACCATGTGCTTAAGATAAGTAAATACAGTGATAAGAGCTTGCACATACGAGCACACATACACATGCACACACACACACACACACATATATATATATATATATATATATATATATATATATATATATATATATATATATATATATATATATATATATATATATATATATATATATATATGGACGAAAATTTATCACATCACCGTGATTCATATACAAGCATTAATCTATAAATGTCCTTTAAAATCTAATTTGCTCTACCTCGGAAATAATATATTTTCATGTATGTTACCCGAAGGGGAATTTTTTAGTTGATAATAAGTTTGTCGACTCGTGGGCTCGAACCACGGAAGACAAGAACGCAGGACTACAGTGACGCGCAATAAACCACACGCCATACCATATATATATATATATATATATATATATATATATATATATATATATATATATATATATATATATATATATATATATATATAAAGGCCCATAAAAACACTGTTAACACGAAAAAACTACATATTTTTTATTAACAATCTTCTGTAATCCTTCTCACTCGTGAATATGGACAACAGATAAGCGACAAGCATGTTTATATGGTATATATGTAGGGGAAGTCCTAAATGAAAAGTGAGCTTACATTCTCTTGGAGTTTATTTGTTAAAAAAAAATATTCCATGGATGATTTGCTGGAGGTTTTATCTGAATTATTAGAGAACACACAGCTGAATATCTCATTTTCTAAAGCACTTTAATTGAACTGGTTAAATTATGTGAAAGAATGTAAATTTGAATTTTAAATTTTACTCACAAAATTTTGGTATGGCGATGGGAAATCCTCTATACCCAATGTTAAGTAACTTATATATGGAATTTTTTTTTTTTTTAAATATTTAACAACCTAATTCCACGCAATGCAATATGGTTCAGGTATGCTGACGACATAATTTGTGTATGGCCAGAGAACGGAGAGGTAAGTAACTTTTTTGTCAAGTTAAATCAATTAGTACCATCAATGAAACTCACTATGGAAATGGAAAATGATGGGTGCTTACCTTTTTTTGATGCCCTCATACGAAGAAATAGTAATGGGTTTAAATAGAGTTTACAGAAAACCTACTAATATCTCTTCCTATGTGCTTTTCTATTCTGGCCAAAGCAATAAGGTTAAGAAATCAGTGTTTACATCTATGTTTTTAAGAGCATTAAGCATATGTATCTCTGAATATATTGACGAAGAAATAGATAAGATTAGGAATACAGGCAAGAAATTGAAATATCCTGACAATGTATTAAAAATGCATTAGAAGCCGCAAAAAAGACTATGTATCAAAACCAAAAAGAACTTACAACACAAAAAAATTTCTTGTACTCCCGTATAATAATAATATGAACGATATCCCCCATCTTCTTAAGAATTTGGTTAATGTCGCAATTAAGAACAATAAAACAATGAAACATGTACAGGACTTATCAAGAACTCTCCCGACAATACTAAAGGATGTGTATATAAAATTCCATGTAAGTCTTGTGACAACTTTTATATTGGCCAAGTGGGTAAAGCACTGGAAAAGAGAATAGTACAGCATAAAAAATGTGTGAGATATGCACAGGGAGCAGTGGTATTTTTTTACAAGTTAGTAAGAACAATCATGGTATCAACTGGGAAGGGGTAAAAAGGATTGTGTATTCTAATAGCGCACTGGAAAGGAATATCATTGAATCTAGCTTTATAAAAGAAAGTTACAGCCATAATTTGAATATCAGTCAAGGGATGTATAAACTTAATCCTTTAATATCAAAAGAAAATTGTAAATTCTTTAAATTTTAATGTAGGCAGCAGAGATGTAAGGAAATAGGATTATCATATTTGTAAACACAGTACGGAGGCAGCAGTGCTAATGAGATTTCCAACCTCAGCTCCCTGACACCTGTCAGGTGTGGATCTGTAGTCTCCTGTGGTCGGTACGTTTATCGGTATTGTCCCTTGAGAGCATATTGTGATTTTTAGCCAAATGAGTTTTAAAGGCCACTCCTATCTTGACACTCGCCTCTGGGTGGATCTGTAGGCACAAACGGTTGTGCGTGTTCATCAGTACTGTCTCTATAGTATATATATTTGACTTCTAATACTGTGTGTCAGTCCTTCGTCAATGGCTTAGAAATAAAGTTGAAACCGGTCAGGGCCTACACCCAGTCTCTTATTTTTCACCTGTGGGAATGTGATATATATATATATATATATATATATATATATATATATATATATATATATATATATATATATATATATATATATATATATATATTATATATATGTGTGTGTGTGTGTGTGTATTAATGGCCCCTTGGGTCATGAAGGGCCATCATTTATTGGTGTATCTGTTTTAAGAACAGAATCAATCAGCTTACTTCTTTAAGATGCCTGTGGAGCCGTGGCTCTTCCTTGGGTCAGCAGATCCCTTCTCCTTTGTCAAACTTCTCTCACTAAACCTATTTTTACACAAAGACCTACTGAAATGAGACACTGATATACAAAATTAGACATTATTTGCAAATTTAACGAAAGTGATTCAGCAAATGCTATGGTCATGAAACGGAGTGACGCACACCCCCTGTCAATGGAAAACATAACTTGAGGCAATACTGTTTCACAAACAAGCATAGTCATTAATGAGTGAATAACACCCTGGTCATAAATACCACAATGAATGTCATAATGTAACAGTAAACACCACTTTACTCATCCTCCCAGGACAATATTCAATTCCTGTAGAAAAATATATCATTATATTAAACAAATGGTGTTGTGAATGTACATAACTTTCAAACAAAAAAATGCTAAATGGAACATGCATTGATCGGCCGGTTTCCGACTTTTTTTAACGACAGGTTGTTGATATATAGGGGTTTGTTAAAGGATATTGTGTGGAACTTCTGGGAAAAAATTTTTGTTCAGTGACCTTAGGTTTTCTGACGCCAGAGCATTTTTCGGCCAAAAAATTTTCAAAATGCATCTCCTCCTTTGCTTTTTGGTTTTAAGGGATGAGATTTGAACCAGATAAAACACATATGGACCTTCGATATAAAGCCGAGGATTTTTGATTTTTCAATTATTTTTCGAGATATGAATTTTTTTTTTTATGAAATTTTCCCGGAAAAATTACAGAAAAAAAAATTGCCAAAAATCAGAAACTCAAAATATTAAAAATCCCTGGCTTTTTTTTAATCTACCATGTTTCCTCATATTATATATGAAATTTCATTTAGAATGGTTCAATACTAAGGGAGGAGATACATTTTGAAGGTAAAAAACTTACGTTTTGAGAAACGGGCCTTCAAAGTTTTAGTTACATAAGAAAAGTAAAAGGGACTTCAAAGACTGTGTTACAATTAATTCTATGGTTTTAATTTTTATTTTTGGGTATTAATTAATGCAAAATGATTATAAATAAGAATATTAATTGATTATTTATGTGCCTAAGACACATTCTTATAAATTTTAGGTTCCTGGTCCCCCCCTGTCTGATCTTGCTGCAAGGTATTACTCTAGGGTATCATAGTTGCCTACTTTTTTTATTAGTGTCTCGCATCCATCCCTTGCCAAATGGATCCTGGGAATTACTTTTCATTCACAATTAGGGATTCGTGATTCAAGTAATTCATCAAGTCTTGCTTCACTTATTATGATCATTTTATTTTCAGGATCGTCTATAATATCAGCCTCGAGCTACTGCTTTCTTTTTCTAAAATATCTTTGCCCTTTGGTAGTGACGAACAAATAAAGAGGCGTTTAGGGGTGGATGTGGTTGGTCTCTGGTCAGCAGAGATCGCTGCCTGCGCCGTTTGATGGGCGACTCTCTCTCTCTCCGTCGCTCCATTCCCTCTATGGCACTAATTTCTTGAACTCTTTCTTCTACTTCTCGCCTGGACTTTTCCACTTGGCTTTTCCGCATTCTAGAAGCATGAAGTGAACTCTTGGACCTTTTAGGCACGGTGGAAAAACAAAACAACGCAGAAAATACAGAGTTCAGTCAAGGCTAGCGAGCATGAAAAACGTGTCCTTCTAGCTTGGAAGATTATACAAACTCTACAGTCGGCGTCATGGTATGACGTGTGGGTTGTCATGGCTAGGAATAACTAAAAAGGTGCCGACTAGGATATTATTGACATTATACATTTCATTTCAAAGGAAGTTTTCGCAATATATATCGCAAAAACTATACCAGACTAAATCATTTGCGCTACTGGTGTTTTATGGGTATATAGTTATTGTTACATTTTTAGGCCATAACTAGAGAAATTCAAATTTTAGCATAATATTTCGTGGACACATTCTTGAACCCTATACAAAGCCATAGAATTTTTTCAGCAAATCGAATTTTTAAAGATTATTGGGTTTTTTTTAGGCGGCCGATCCCCTTAAGTAGACATCATTCAGTTTCACTGCTTCCCAACCGGGGGTTTTCCCTCTAAAGTCTGGAAAAGATATCAATGTCACTGGGTGTTCTTACTTACATTCTATGGCCGTAAATAATGTATCTTCATAGTGGTGGTTTCTTTAAACACTACTCCAGGTTAAAACACATATCAGCCACTCAAGATCGAGGCAGTCTCCCTGTGAGAGTCACTGTTCCTCTCATAATTATCTCATGGGAGATCGCACACACACACGCACATACTCCATCGGAACCTGGGCACTTCCGGTGCATCGGTTCAACGTTCTATCATGCTGTTTCCATGTGCTCGGACCCTGATCAAATAGTTCTCTGCATCCTGACTGAGCAATTCCAATGTCAGCATAATTGCCTCTGCAGCGAAGCGCCACTGACAGGTCATCACATAGTTCTTCTCTGTTGTCCAACGAGAACCAAGACTTAAAATATATATATATATATATATATATATATATATATATATATATATATATATATATATATATATATATATATATATATATATATATATATATATATATATATATATATACAGCTTCTCTGAAGCATCTGGCTCAGTCTACATATTATAATCCTCATAAATACTTTATTTACAATATCTCTAAGGGAGAGTATTCCTCTTTATTAAGCTTATCCAAAGATAAATATATGTTGGCAATGAGACCTGATGAAGGCAACGAGGTTGTTCTTTTGAATAAAGATGAATATTTAAGTAAGATGCAGTTTATTCTTGACGATCACGCTAAATTCGAATTAGTTAAATACGAAATTTTTTCAAAGTTACTCAATAAGGGGGAAATATTGACAGGTTCTTAAGAAAGCTGATGTCTGAGGGTGTTCTGGATGAACATTCAACAATCTCTTTACGTCTGGATCTAAGCTTGGAGTGCTCTATGGTCTCCCAAAGGTACACAGGGAGGGTGTCCCACTCAGACCAATCATGTCAGCTATAGGTACTTTTAATTATTATTTGTCTAAGTTTTTTTTTTCCTATTTTAGCTCCTGTAACACGTAATCAGCATACAGTTAAAGATTCTTTTACTTTTGCTATAGAATTTGCGATCTAGAACTAAGTAATTGTGTCCTTGTAAGTTTCGATGTTAAATTATTATTTACTAATATTCCTTTAACCGAAACCATTGATATATGCATCAACAACTTGTTTAACGACTCCAACAGTATACAAAATTTTAATAAACAACAACAGCATAAATTGCTCACATTTGCTTTGTCTGAATGTTATTTTATGTTGAACAAAAATGTGTATAAACAAAAAGAAGGTGGAGTAACGGAAAACCCTGTCGGTTCTACTTTGGCCAATGCCCATTTATCTCATCACGAAATTGTTTGGCTAGATATGTCCCGGTTCTCTTGAGTCACAGTTCTACCAACGATATGCAGACGATACTTTAATATTTATAGATCTGAAGAACACGTACCCTTGTTTCTTGGTTACTGTAACTCAAAACACCAAAATATTGAATTTACTTCATAAGTAGAGAACCATAATACTTGAGCTTCCTTTGACTTGCTTGTAAGTAAACAAAGTGATAACACTTTTTCGACATCAGTCTACAGGAAACCAACATTTACAGGACTTACAACCAAATTTTCCTCATTCATCCCCATAATTTATAAACGCAATTTAGTCTCTACACTCGTAACCCGTTTCTTTATCATTTGTTCAAGTTATTTTAGTCTTCGTTCAGAATTTCAGTTGTACATATGTTGGTAAACAGCTAGAAAAGTTATTGTTCCCGAAAGTTTCTATTTCAAAAGCCAATAGAGCGGTGCTATATTGTACTATGTTTTTCTATGGTAATAAGAGCTTTTTCATTAAAAAATATGCTATTAAAACTTATAAGAGAATTTCATCCCCAAGTTAATGTCAGGGTAGTATTTAAACGTAAGTACACCATTGGTAGCTTGTTTAAGTACAAAGACATCGTACCCCCAGATCTACAATCTCATGTTGTTCACAAATACGAGTGTAACCGCTGTAATGCAATTCACATGGGAAAACAAAGCGCCAAGCACGTGTACGATGGTTTGAACACCTAGGAAGATCTGTTAGAACTTACTGGCTTTTAGCAAAACCACCATTCAGTGCCATACGGGATCATGCAGAAAATAGTGATCACCTTCGATGCTTTAGGCTCATTTTCCATTCTCTCTTAGTCGAGTGGAGCCGGCAATATTAGAAAGCCTGTACACTTTAAAATTGAAACCTTCCCTCAGTAACAACGACAGGTCCACGGAGATGCAGTGTTTTTAATTTTTAGTGTATTTGTGTGTATGTGTGTGTGTATAGGCCAGTTTTTATTTAACCCTTTGTGTAACATTACTGCATTCCAATGATCGTTTGTGATTTAGTGATTAGTCAATTTTTTCTGTCTGTGCTTTTTGTTGTCAGACCTGATGACGGAGACAGTTACTCCGAAACCGGAAGTAATATTGGTTTTACTATTTCCATCAAGACTCCGCTCTCCACAGGACAAATCAGTTATGTGTGTGTGTATGTATGTATGTATATATATATATATATATATATATATATATATATATATATATATATATATATATATATATATATATATATATATATATATATATATATATTAATATATACATATATATATATATATATATATATATATATATATATATAAATATATATATATATATTATATATACATATATAATGTATATATATATATATATGTTGTGTTTGTGTGTGTGACTGTGCGTGAACGTTCTTGAAAACGCCATACCCTGTGTAACTCAACATATCCTGTAATATACTGATAAAGCACGAAAAGAAGGGTTGAATGTCGCATTTTTGGAGGATGTATTTGACAGTAAGATGTCGGTCGACTTTTCTTGTCCCCGGTTATTGTGAGAAAATCATTTATTCCGCAGGCGTTTCGTTGTGCGAGAGCCTGCGTCTCAGAGAGTCTTGTTTGCAGCAGAATGTTTACCCTTTCCTCTCTCTCTCTCTCTCTCTCTCTTACACACGCACAACACCCACACATACACTCACGCGCAAGTACACAGATACAAGCATACAAACACATGGAGAAAAGAATCCATAGTTACGTATATGTACAGTACATATGTCTAAAGATAAATCTGTTTAGATTTATCCTTAAATATATGTACATATACATAACCGTAGATGTGTTTCTCCATTTCAAGACTCATGTTGCTATGAGTAATCTATAATACAAACACATATTACCTCTTCACACTTTTGCAAGCGTAAACAATGCTTGTATCTTAACCTCTTGCCTTAACAGCCCGTATATTTTATTTTCCCTCTGAAATAAGTTTCGCATGCCTTGCACTAATACCTCCAAATACCAATACAACGTAGTTACTTTTTTCTGCCAAAGTTCGTATTCCAAGATAAAAAATTTTTAACAGTTCTGAAAGCAGATCAGATTATTATCTCTCGTATGTATATACAAATTTTTTTTATAGCCAAGGTCTCAATTTTTCACCAGATCAGCGTCCTAAAGCATGGCATACGCGTTCGAGTGAACATGACTGCAGATATTTTGGAGAGAGAGAGAAGGTTGCTTTCTTTGTGATAATTCACCTCTGTATAAGGCGTATGGGAGACCTTCATAATCATTTTACAGGTTGTGTAATATTATTTTGTACAGTTCTGTTGGTATTATCATAGTCGTCTCTCTTGAAAAGATTTAGTTTTATACTGTTTTATTTATTTTTTATAGATAGCTGGATAACATCACGGTACGAAAATATTGGTAAATAATGTGTTTGATTGAAGAACAGTTTCCCTTCAATTATGGGTTTCACTTTCATCTATTTAATTTATTTTTTTATAATTTTTTAAGAAGATAATTTGCATCCAATGAAAATCTTTGTCCTTCAACGCTGTTACTTCAGATCGCATTAAAAACACATCGACTATCAATCATATCAAAGGACGTGAATTCTAAAAAGGTTTTTCTATGTTACTGACCTCAGCCTCGACCAACTTCGACTCTCCGGGTTGATTCGTTTCTTTCGAAAAGGTCAATGACACTGGGAATTTAAGCCTCGACTTGAAGCTTGGCATTTTATTTTTGAATTTCCTCAGGATAACATAAATCAAGGCCAAGACTTCTTTACGTTGACCACTTGTAGTCTTGAGATTTAGAGAGAGAGAGAGAGAGAGAGAATGGTAGTTATCTCATTTTTCTTATACTAGGAATTCTGTTAAATTTAGATTTCATTGCATATTCATCAGACAGGTATTTAAAATCATCCATTGTTCTGTCTGGCAATCTATTTATATTTATGTGGAATTAAATCGATGATAATGTATTCCTATTTTTTTTCTCTCGATATCCTGCTATCTATCGGACCAGCTCTTCCAAGGCTCTTTGCGATATCCAGATTTTTTAGTGCAAAAACTTCCTCATGAGAACTAAAACGACAGAAAGAGGAACTTTCCTTCTGGCAGAAGAGCCGTAAGGAAGATTTACAATTATTCTCCTTCACGTAACTTTAAGGCGCTTGAATAGAAGTCTTCCGGTTTCCGATAAATTATATTCAGTGGTCTTTCGTCTTACAGTAATCTGTCTCTCGCGGATTTGTGACATAAGACAATCTTCCACTGACTCTCTCTCTCTCTCTCTCTCTCTCTCTTTCGGGTACTTTATTCCGTATTCTCTTATCTCAAGGGAAAAATTTCCCTTCAATCAGGGTCTTCATAACGCCCATCTGGCCACCTCTTTCAATAAATACTCTGGGGAAATCAGCAATCCTTCCATCTCTGTTGGTTGGCATTGGACTCAAGAGGCCTATACCCGGCATTTTTCCACTTTAACATTTTACCGCGGTAACGGACGATCTTCAGGCAAGGCCCTGCAATAAGTCACCTTAATACAATCCAACCATTAATCAGTCAGTATCCTTTACTGCCAAGCTTTGTAATTTTATATCTACCGTCTAGCACAAAGCGTTTCCACCTTTAAGAGTTTTATGGATATTAGGTACCTCCTCTGTGACTAAACCGTACTAGTCTCCCTTCCATGTCCTATCCTATGTAATCGTCGACCTCAACATTAAACAAGTGAAAAATGCGCCGAAGTTTCTTCGGCGCAATCGGGTTTTCTGTATACAATCAAGGCCACTGAAAATAGATCTATCTTTCGGTGGTCTCGGTATAATACTGTATGAGCCACGGCCCATGAAACTTTAACCACGGCTCGGTGGTGGCCTGGCCTATATCGCTGCTAGACGCACGATTATGGATAAATTTAATCTTAAATAAATTAAAAACTACATGTTTGATGATTGGAGGGTGGATGAACAACATGCCAATTTGCAGCCCTGTATCCTCAGTAGTTTTTAAGATCTGAGGGCGGACAGAAAAAGTTCGGACAGAAAAAAAGTGCAGACGGACAGACAAAGCCAGCGCAATAGTTTTCTTTTCAAAAACTAAAACGAATACGGTTAAAATCACTTCCTAATTAGTTTATGTTAAACATCAAGTCACAAACAATTATCATCGCTAAGATACTGCTTATTCAATTCAAGAAACAGACATCATCAAAACGACAAAAAAAAAAAAAATGAAACAAAATTTCACGATTATATCAGACAGTCACTGGGATCTGTTACCATTGTGGTTTACAGCCACAAGCCACAAGTAGTAAATCCTTTTATTTTTTATTTTTTTTTATTAAATCTTCAACCATTGGCTGATGCTTTCTCGACAACCCATGGCTTATGCACCACGTGATCCATTATTGCTAGGATATAAGCATCAGGATAATTAGTTACGATGTTGTTCGGACCAGTAGATAAGTTAATGACTGTTAAGGGACAAAATAATATGTGGGCAGTAGTTTTTCCCGTACATCAATCATACCTCGGATACTTCAGGCCAATTAATATCGCTTCTTCTCCCGAACAGGAAATTTGAGATATTCTTTTGTTTGTGAACTTTTTAGTACACTTTCTTGGTTAGAGTTTGTTGTAAATATTTTTTTTATGCTCTAACATTATGTCGAATTTTTTTGAAAAAATGGTTACCTGGAAAGGGAGAGCACGTAAGGTAAATAACTAGAAATGATAAAGAAATGTCAAAATTCTAGGAGGTATTAAACATTGTAGGAACAGTAGTATAAAAAATATTAAAATTCAAACAACTAAATTCTACGAAATACGAAATTTGTTTTGTAAATTAATGCTTGTTTGATTATTTAAGTTTCATGCCTTGATACCGACGACACCGCACCTCTGTGTCTTAACTATCAGGAAGGCGCAGGTGATTAAAGTCAGGACTTGAGGCCATGGTCGGGCTGCAATGAAGCACCAGAGCGAAAGTTAACGCCATTACCCTCAGAATGAATGGAAAGTTTATAGGCTCTAAACAACTGAACTGTTGAACAATAATACCAGTCCCTTATTATTATTATTATTATTATTATTATTATTATTATTATTATTATTATTATTATTATTATTATTCAGAAGATGAAACCTACCCATATGGAACAAGCCCACAGGGGCCATTGACTTGACATTCAAGCTTCCAAAGAATATGGTGTTCATTAGGAAGAAGTAAGAGAAGGTAAAGGGCAATACATAAAGAAGACATCCCACTTATTAAAAAAGAAAAAATGAATTAATAGACAGATAAAAATGTATTAAAATTCAAAAAGAATAGTATTAGAGTAGTAACGCATTGCATCTCCGCTTGAACTTATGAAGTTTCCAATTGCACAGCATCCTCTGGGAGGTTGTTCCACAGTCCAACGGTGTGAGGGATAAAGGATCTCTGGAACTGACAAGTTCGACAGCGAGGAACATTCACGGATATTGGTGCTGCTGTTCAGCGAATCCGATTGCTCTCAGCAAATAAAGGGGATCAGGGATTAGTTGTGAATGTGAAAGATCTCTGTTGAAATACAACTTATGAAAAATTGACAAACAAGAGACCATCCGTCGATGGTCCAGGTCATAACTGCTACTATTAGGAAACGGAAACAGAAACCACCATTTATCAGAACAGAACCAGCTCTATTTATTGGTTCTTAGAAGCGTGAAATAATCTAATCTTTCGGGCCACTAGGAGAGCTGTTAATCAGCTCAGAGTTAAACAGTATACTTTTTAACATCGGAGAACAGTATTCCACTAAAGGAAGTACAAATGGCCTAAAACAGGTTGCACTGATTTTATCACTGTTATAAATATATGAGGCTTTACGAACAATACCTAACTTTTGTGCAGCATTTGCTGAAACTTTCACTAGATGTTTCTCAAAAGTTAGATGTAAGTCAAAAGTTACACCTAGAATAGTTAGAGCATCAGACTCATTCAGCAAAGTTCCATCCACCTGAAGGGGAGGATGGGGTGGGAAATTTGTGCGAGATCTGCTAATCAATAGTGCTTTTGTTTTACTGAAGTTCA
>NC_089742.1:76281124-76298624 GCF_040412425.1 Macrobrachium rosenbergii | reverse complement strand
GCTGCCGAACTGAGAACGCGTCAAGAGTAAAAGTATTTCACTGTTCTGGAAAACATTTTAATCTTTCTCGCGCCTGTCCCATGTTCCTCTCTACCCCTTCTCGTTCCTCTCTTCCCTCCTCTTCTAAGCCTTTCCTACCCATCATGTTACCTTTTCACCCTTTTCCTTGACTCCTCTTGACCTTCTGAGTCAAAGATCCTCGTCTGTTTGCTGTTAATTTCCTATTCTTGTACCTTCGTCTTTCTTGATGTACTGTTTCCCTCTAATAGTCAATAACTTATCGTTAATGTTTTATCACTTCCACTACCACTATTGATACTTAGCTAGACTTTATTCATATTTTTCTACATTAATTTAATAAACTCTTATTCTAAGAATCTAAGTCGAATTTTAATTACTTTTATATTTTCGGTATATCAATGTTCTTTGAACTTTGAAATTAAATCTATTTTTACTCTCCTCCACAGGGCTTGGATGTTAATTCCAACTGGCTGGTGTTCCCAGAGGAGATCCTCTGCTTATACTGTATAAATAGCTGCTTCCCTTCTGGACTGGTTTTTAAAAAACTTCATTTACTTTTGGATAAGTATCTTTTCTAATAAACCAACTACTTATACATTTCCTATGCTAGACTTTTACGCTATATTTCCGTATTTAATGGATGATTCATTTATGGAAAAGTTTTCCCAACATATACAAAGTAAGTTTGGAGCCATTGAGGTCCATTTAATACCTATGAATACATTCATTGTAGGGTCATTATTTAATTACAAATACCATCTCTAGTCAAGTGCCTGCATTCTGAAATGGTGAACTTGATCACATTTGCTTGTAAGTAGCTGGTATCTCATCTGAATTTATTATGATGATAACTGTAAACGCGTTCAGATGGGATGGCCCCTTGCTCAACGAATAGTTTGGCCGCCATATTGAATACAAACTAACGGACTTTCGAATAGGGATTTTCACGTATTTCTGCTCTTAACTGGAGTTCAAAGACAAACTTTTGTATTTTCCTATGCACTTTGATACACTAAACACGTTTCGAAAAGTTTTATTTAGGTGGAATTAAATGTAAAGGCGATATTGTTCATTCTGTCAGCTATTTTTTTTTTTTTTTTCAGTGCAAGCTAATGCCTTTTTCAACAGTTTGTTTTCAGACTCCTGTGAAATGAAGCATCATGTAGTCGTCTACAAGCCGTGATACTGCCTCAGGAATTAATTTTGATCTCTGTATATTCCGCTAGGATGTGAGAACAAGCAAAAGTAATCCCTTGAGACCAGCAAGTGAAGATTCACTGAGCATTGTTAATGGCAGCATCGTTGAAAGACTTAGGCACCATGATCAAACGTATCTCAAATGCAATGAGACATTCAAAGAACACAATGTTCTCGATCAAAAAGATGAGCTCACCTGGCATAAGTTGTGCTATTCACCCTTCACAAATAAGACACATCTTGCAAGGCTGTGTAAATGTCAGCAAAATCCAGCTGAGAAATTATCAGCAGACCAGGAAATGCAAGTTTTTTCCAGACTTTGAGGCTGAACCTGTTAGTAGTCTCTGAGATCAGGCACAAGTCCTATTAACTGGGCAAAATGCATGTTTTGCCGGTTGGAGGTTACAGACTCAACGCTTTGCCAAGTGATGACAAAGCGCACCTACAATACAATGCTCAAGCTTTGCAAAAGTGGTCAGACCATGGCATGTAGGCTGGCAAGCATCAACGACGTTATTGCTGCAGAAGGGAAGCATCACTTGAAATACTATGTACTTTTCAAAAGAAAGAGGTCAGAAGTGGACTCTTCTGGCAAGGAAAATTAGCACGCAGATTGTTTTGGAACAATCATGGAAGAGCTGGAGTAAGGAATAGCAGAGGGACACATTTATTCCCCCATAGCAGTTTAGGATTACTACAATGAGACCGTTTTATGTGAATATGGTGCAAATGCAGGCCCATACAGAAGTGACAGAAAGGAAAAAGTCGCTAAATTTCTGGGAGATAAAGTGGCATTCGTGCAACCTCTTGATGTGAAAAAACCACTATCAAAGGAGACAGCTGAAAGATTAGATCATCTCGATGATGAAACTACAAGCTGGATGTCCAGAATAGCCCTGAAAATACACCATGATATCAAGCACAGCACTGGGCACAACACAGCTGGCAAGCTTGACACCGACCATACCGCTAGAGTAGTACCAGAGAGTCTTTACCTGCTTGTCCACCAGATGTGTTCAGGTGACACCAAAGAAAATAAGGGTGATTCAGAAGGGAGATTCTACTAACAATATCTCAATAAATCTATAAAATTTAGCAGCAGGAATTATCATTTTCCTTTTATTGAACGTCCTCATATAAAAGAGGATTTTGCAAACAAGCCGAACAAGGCTTGTTAGGTCTCTCACGTATCTCAGATCTAGCACAAAATCAGAACTTTTGCTGAAATTTGGCTTATGACATTATAATCTAAATGACGGGGTTTAATTGTTTACGAACTAAAGCCACATTAATTTATTTTGTATCCTCTAATGCATAATTCTTCTAGCACTAGACGCCTTATTTACAATGTCTTCCAGCAGTGACTTAAAAAGGATTTTTGCACTAACGACACTTTGTGAGAATTTCTTATCTATGGCCTCTGTTTTTAGTTTTATTTTTTTTTTATTACCGAATAATTTATTCATAAGGTCTTGACATATGAACTAGAGCCATTCTATGAAAACACTACTTCAGCAACATCACTAGCTAACATTAAATCTTTCCCGACCAACAAAGTTACCCAATGCGATATATATTACATTATCTACTTGGATTTTAGCTGTTGGTCATATTGATACTGGAACATAAAATGTAAAATCTCGCTAAAACATTTTCATTATGGCTCACGAGCGACATAATTGTGTCTGATGAATATTTCATGAATTTCATCACTGATTTTCAAAAATGAATAAAATAATCAGACCTGGCTAAATAATGATGATTTCGATTTCACTGGCGGATTATTTCCAGTGACCCCATCTGTTCAAATGTTAAAGCTGCACTCGTTTGAAATCATGGTTGCGAAATTAGCCACTTTAGGAAGTAGTGTGTAAATGTGCAAACAAGCCATGCATACCGGCTGACAAATGGACAAATATGCATACTCTTGTCTATGGCATTTGTGACGTTTTGCAGCTCATTACAGAACTTTTTTTTTTTTTTGTTTTCTGTGAGTTTATTCTTTAAATTCAGTACATGTATTTTTATACAGCATATTTCCTTTAGAAAAGTGAGTAAATCATGATTTTAATATTATATTGTTTGACGTAATTCATTGATTGATGAACTTTTCATGAATTTCATCACTGAAATTTCGCAAATGAATAAACCAATCAGTTCCCGTTAAATAATGATGAATTCGATTTTACTCTGCGATTAATTCCAACGAACACATCTGTTCAAATGTTAAAGCTGCCCTCATTTAAAATAATAAGGATGAAATTAGTCTTTTTGGCGCGTAATATTTAAATGTACAAATGTACATACACATTCCCATTTCAGACAAACCATGTTAGTTTTGCATGATTACGTCGCTTGTTTCCTTTAAACTGTGTGACCTCTGCAGAGCAAAGATTGAAAATTGGGATCTTTCCTAGATAGTGACCCCCAAGGGTTTTAACCCAGTATGTATCCACCTCTGCGGCATGTTTAGTACAAGCCAGTTGGGGATTACCGTAAAAACATAAACAAAAGACTGTAAATATCATAAAGATAATGACCATCAAGAAATATTAGTCCTAGATAACGACCCCCGAAAACCCTTGGGGGTCACTATCTAGGAAAGATTGAAAATTGTGAAAATGCAAAACTTCACAGAAGCGGAGGGCTAAATATACCTCATCAGACATCGTTGTAGAAGTGGATGTGAGAAGAAACAAAACACTTTTAGGGACAGTCTCCCCTTGATATTCAACTTGACCGAGTTACATCCATTCCGCTGTCTCAAGCATCACGTTTAAGAGACGAAACTTAAACAATTTGTGATTAAATGTGAACAAAGGAGGAAGACTGATAAGTGGTGAAGGAATCAGAATGAAGCTGCTCTGATTAATAGGTAAAATCATCTTTAGAAACTGAAAAAAAGGGGAAAATGAAAAAATATGTATGAAAAGCTAGAATTATTAGGCTGCAATTTATAGCGAGCAAAGCTAAAATAAAAAGGGAGATGTGAACACCAGTTTCTTTTTATTTGGTGAGATAAACTCTTCAAAAAAACTAAATCTGTATAGTTTTCCTCAAAATTTTATGATATTTTTATTTTCTTCCGGATTTTGATTTTTTCTGGAGGCACTACGAAAATGAAGCGTTGAACATTCTAACAAAACATGAACTATTTTACGATTAAATTTCCCTTTGGTTTTCAAGTAAATCATTCAAGCTCGAACTATTATATATATATATATATATATATATATATATATATATATATATATATATATATATATATATATATATATATATATATATATATATATATATATATATATATATATATATATATATATATATATATATATATATATATATATATATATATATATGAGGGCGTTGTAACATTTTGGGTGAACTAAGATAGATAGAAAGACAGACACAGACAGACAAAGATATAATGTAAGGGGTTGCCTAGTTTTAAAAAGATGTATATTAGGCCAGAGGAGAACTATTGCTGAAGTTTGTACTAAGGGTTATACCCTCCCCTTAATTTTATTCGAGGAAACGTCCATCAAAACAAACTAGACTTTATGATGCCTGATTGACGGAGATCAAGGCAAAGATTTTTTACTGCATGAAATAATGGATTACGAGTTTTTCTTACCTCTATATATATAAATCCTATTGTATATATGTATCATTAGATATATATATATATATATATATATATATATATATATATATATATATATATATATATATATATATATATATATATATATTAAAAATCACACTAGATATATATGATAGTATATATATAATATAGGAAATTGACAGACAGAATATATATATTTCACGTTTATTAACGCATCGTCTGGGCACAAATGAGACATGAAAAACATTTTGACAAAGTGAACTCAAAATTGCAAGAATACAGACGGCCAGACAGACAAAGTGGGTCAAACAAAAGGGGTTACCTTTGTTTACAAAAGATGACCATCTGGGCCAGTTTTAGACATGTTTTTGGATTTTGCTGGATAAACTCTGTATCACTTGTAGTTAGGTCTATGGTTTTAGGCGATGACCGCTTGATCCCCGGATTATCCTGGATTATCTTTCGAGGGGAAACGTCCATCAAATTAACCATCTGCGTATTCTTGTTCTTTTTTTTGACGGAGATAACCAAAGATCGTATACTCATGAAACGAGATGGATTGAGTTAATAAACCTCTCCCTTCCCACTATAACTTCTGCCTGTTATTTTCCTCATTGGGACTCACACACACACACACATATATATATATATATATATATATATATATATATATATATATATATATATATATATATATATATATATATATAGAAATCAAAAATCACACTAGATGCACGTGACTTGTGAACAGAAATAAATTTCTGAAATTGACAGACAGAATCAGTACCAGGTCTCTCAGGTTTATTAAGCATCGTCTGGGTTATCCAATGAGACATGAAAAAGTCTAAAAGTAAGCTGAGCAAGAAACCAGAGAGCAACTGTCAAAGGGTACCTAAACAAAAGGGATTAACTTTTTGTTTATCACCAGAAATTTATTTCTGTTCCACACGTGATACATGTTTTTGTTTGTTGATGATTTCTATCTTATTCAGGTCAGATGGTTTAGTTTTGAATGAAATCCCGGATTATCTGGATTGGGTTTTGTTTATTCTTTGACAATTGGGGAAAACCATCTGGTATTCTTGTTCTTTTGTTTACTTTGTAACCTTTTCATCAGTTGTCTCATCAGGTTCCAGACGATGCGTTTTAAACTTGAAAGCGCAGTGGATAACTTCTTGCCTGTTCCACCTGAGAGACCTCTGATCCACGACACAGTCACACATTTATATATATATATATATATATATATATATATATATATATATATATATATATATATATATATATATATATATATATGAGTGTGAAGATAAAAGGCCCATAAAACACCATTTGAACGTTGCGATCACACATTTCGAGCACTTCCTTCTGTGCCCCTGTTCACTGGAAAAATATTTTACCAGTGAACAGTGGCACAGAAGGAAGTGCTCGAAATATATGGTTGCAACGTTCAAATAGTGTTTTATGGGCCTTTTTATCTTCATATTATACTGTGGTATCACAGTAAAAGACACTCATATATATATAATATATATATATATATATATATATATATATATATATATATATATATATATATATATATATATATATATATATATATATATATATATATATATATATATATATATATATATATATATATTTGCTGCTTGTATGTAGGTGAATTTTTTACAGTCACAGACATTTAAGCAAAAGATAGCATTCAATATTGAATTCACTATACCCAAAGGGAGCTATAATTAATAAGTGTTTCGACCATAGCCAGGAATCGAACTTGGGCCTTTGGTTTATAAACAACTGACTTTAACAATCAGCTTTCTGTCTACATATACATGCATACACACACATTATATATATATATATATATATATATATATATATATATATATATATATATATATATATATATATATATATATATATATATATATATATATATATATATATATATATATATATATATATATATATATCCATTCATGAAAAAAAGATTTTCAGATACCAAAGATCTTGAGGATGACAGGGTCTGGCTAAATAGGATTATTTGTATTCTACTAGTTGTAAATAAACCGGTCTAATGCTGTATTTGTGCAATAAATTTCATGGGCATTTTCCGATATGGAATCTCAAACCCGATCAACCGATGTAATACAAGCTGGAAAACATATGAACATATCAGGTAAGAATTCCTTCCACTTGTGCTGGAAAAGCATTCCAGTAATGATACTTACCAAGATCTGGAGTCCTCGTCTGTTTGCAAAGTCTGCAAAAATCAATTGCTTGAATTCCAATGACACTGACTGTATACTTGCAAACTGTCAACAAAGTGCGATGTAAAGAAGTCCGTTGGAATTTGCATCTGTAAATTTATTCTTTTTGATGCCAAGGTAGCCTACCCCGAGAGCCTTTCTTTGGAAAGAATGCATATTTATAGTTGTAACGGTCGATGTAACTTAGGCGTTTAATATATTTCGCAGCTACATATCTCCTCAACGGCGAAGGTAACCTTAAAGCGGATAACTCAACCTCTGGAGTAAATCGATAACCTCCTTCTTGCCAGATGATGTGATGATGATATCTTTTGCACAGTCAGCCTTAGAAGGAATGACATCCTACGACGTAAAAGATGATGTAAAAATGACCGAGTTTGTCAAGCCACCAATCATTAATCCTGTGGGAAGTGATTTCCGTTCACAATTACCGTTTACATGCTTGCGCAAGTTTCTATGCCGGTATGATAAAGACGCGAATAACACACATGACTGAAGGTATTCAGTGCTTGAAGGCAATATTAGCCGACTCATAAATCTAGGGATGATAGCAATTACCGAGAATAACTAAAACTAAATACCGGTATTTCTTAGAACGTCGCTCTTAGGTTCGGCCAACAGATTGGTAGAATCGTTCAGAGAGGATTTTAGAAACTGAGAATTATTGTTATTATTATTATTATTATTATTATTATTATTATTATTATTATTATTATTATTATTATTATTATTATTATTACTCAGAATGTAATCCTTGTTCATATAAAACACGGCTACAGGAGCAACTGACTTGAAATTCAAGCTTCCAGACAATGTGGCGTTCATTTGAAAGATGTTACAGAAGATAATATGATAGGCAGAAAGAATTGATCGGTTATTAGAAATAAAAAAGTATAAATCAATAGCTTAATAAATAAAAATACAAAAATATTAGGTGAACTATTAAAATAAAGGGGGAATTCTTTTAGGGTAGTAATGTATTGTGTCTTCGCTTGAATTTTTGAGGTTCGAATTGTACAGCATCCTCGGGGAGAATATTTTCCTGACTGAACTATTCATTTCCACCTTCATCAAGAAAACTTAATTCTACGAGGCTGATAAAATAGACAGCGAACCGAATGCGAAAAGTATTGCCATATAGACTTTCAGAGTTTTTTTTATTTTTTTGCAATGGAATATTTCTCATCTTTTCAGATTCCCTCATCAAAATCATCAAACACAATTTTTATTTTGATGTGGATCAGTTTTTTTGACAATTAACTATAATAACTATTAAACCAGTGACGCTTTTACACTCCCTGACATATATCTGAAGATAAAAAATTCAAGCGTGTTCGGATATGTATTCCATTTTTTCGGAGTTGCTAGCTGAAGAGAAAAAATATTTGAAATAATATTGTAAAATAATCATTATTTGTACTGGATTATTTTACATCATTAAAATGTCGTTTTTAGCGTATAGATCAGTTTGTTACATTGATACGAAAAAAAGGATTTAGTTTTTGCCCTTTCCCATATTTTAATATAACAACGACCAGTGGCAGAGAGTTAGGAAAAAATTGTTAACACATATAGTCAAGGAAAGGGAATGTGAGTAAAGGGATGTAAGGATTTAGCATATCTACATTTTTGACAATTAAAAAAAAAAACATTCAGTTGAAAATATCTAAGAGCAATGATGCTCGTTTGCAGATTTCGGTATAAGAGACCAGTAAACAAGTTATAGGAAAGTTTTTGTGAAAACAAGATTGGTTAAGAGAAATAAGAACAGAAAATCTAAACATTTCTAGACGAAATTCGGATAAAAAAAAATTTACTTACGAAAAAACTCTTCAAAATAATTTTCCTCTCTGAGAGGTTGGTATCTAACCCAGAGCAATAAGCAAGTGATCAGGAATGTTCTCACCAAGAATATTGCTGAGGACAGTAAATTTGAAAGAAAGTAAGAAATTTACGCATTCAAATATGAAAAATATGGCTGGAAATTTAAATACACGAGATGTACAGTTCAGAGAAGTAATTAGCCACTATACTCAGAAGTATTTGATTTAGAAAGCTCAGCAAAGGTAAAAGAAAAAAGACATGATTTAGGGATGAGTAAATGAGTCTTTTGATGAAGAACTAATTGCTTATCAAGTACAGCTGCAAGATGATAGGCGAATGTAGAAAAAAATGCGATTGCTAAATGCTGCGTGTACAGTTCTTTAATAGAACTAGAACTGTCAGGGCCATAAAACCTTACGATTTGCCCGAAATTTCTAGGAACAATCGTTTGTCGATTGTTCCCTTAGTGGGTTGTTGCCTCCTTTATTTGTGTTTTTTCGCGCTGGTGAGTTGACGTCTGTTGGAGTGCTTGACAGCGTCAGTCAGGTTCGTAGCAGCAACGAGCCAGGTTCTGGAGGGCAGAACGACCGATGGTCCAAGCAGGTATCCGTACCTGCGATTTAGTCAGGCCCTAGCAGCAGAGAGTTTCTTGAGGACGAGATGGTTGCCGTGTCGGTTTGGTCGTCGTAACTGGAGGAGGACGTCAGTACGTTTCTTGGATGACGAGAAGATCGAAGGACGTCAGCACTGTGCTTGAGGACAAGATGGTTGTCGTTTCATGAGTTGTCCTGCTGTGTTCCTTTGAGCTGCCAGTTCTGCATCTGTATGGTTTATATTTTTGAATGGCTTATTAATTTGCTTTCGTAATGTTTGATTTGGTTTTTATATGTAGATTTTCCTGACTGTTTAATGCCTATTGTGTTGGTCTAATGTCTGTTGAGCTTCATCCTTATGATGCTTTTGGTAATTTATATGTTCATTTATGTACTGACTCTTAATTTATTTTATTGCTTTGATCATTTATTCTGAATTTATGTAATGTAATTTTTGTGCTGGTCACTTGTTTGTGCTGCTAATGTTTGTTTTTGACTCTTCATTTATGTTTTACTAACCAGTTAATTGTTGCTGCTCCTGTTAAGTAATTAATTCTATTGGTCTATTTGAGGTTTAATTATTACAAGATGCTCAAATGTTTAAAAAGTTTAAAAATTTTGCTGCTGTTGTAAAATTTGTAGTAATGTTCATTTTATTGTTTTTAAAGAACCTGACAGATGTATATAACTAAGAATCGTTTTGTTCAGCTCCTCCCTCCTTTGTTTGGTCAGTCATTACAGTTGCAGAATTAAATTGGTTCTGTAAGTAAAAAAAAAATTTTATTGTAAATTTTTTTTTTGTAGATTGTTCCCTTAGTGGGTTGTTGCCTCCTTTATTTGTGTTTTTTTAGCGCTGGATGAATCTGCTTTTGTTAAATGCAGGTACCTCAGGCCCTAGCAGCACCGTGTCGGCTCTGATCATCTAAAAGAACGTCAGTACGTTTCTTGGATGACGAGAATTTTGATTTATTCGGTACAGGAGAAACACAGGTTTTATATTCAAATATCATGTTATAAACTGATGTTGGTCATTTATGTCTGTTGAGCTTATGATGCTTTTTGGTAATTTATAAAACTTAATTTATTTTATTGCTTTGATCATTTATTCTGAAGATATAAACTTGTTTGTGCTACTAATGTTTGTTTTGACTCTTCATATAACAGTTAATTGTTGCTGCTCCTGTTAAGTAATTAATTCATTGGTCTATTTGAGGTTTAATTATTATGCTGCCTGTGTATTAATTGATTTTGCTATCAAATGTTTATTAATTTCAAGTTTAAATTACTTGTATATGTTATAATTCATTCATATAATGTTCATTTTATTGTTTTTATTGAATATATATATGTATATATAATAACTTGTAAATAAATTAATTTTAAGGTAGCTTTTTGTTTTGTCAGCTCCTCCTCCTTTGTTTGTGTGTCAGTCATTGTGCTTGTTTGTGTGTGTGTGCTTATATACAAAAGATGAAATACTGATTTCATGAAGGCGTCAACCATCTGTATGGAAAGCTTTGCATCTCCGTTTGTGTTTACCAGATGAAAAATAAAATGTAAATGAGTTAGTGACAGATGAACAGAATCGTTACAAGGTAAGTTCAGTTAAGATTAAGACATGAATCTGCTTTTGTAAAGTCACCGTCAGATCACTGATTTTGCTGATTAACACAGGCTCTAAAGATATATATAATTAGGCTACATAAAAACATGAACACACAGATATAAAGGTCATATATATATATACATTATATGTGTGTATATACATATATATAAGTATATATATGTATATATATATATATATATATATATGTGTGTGTGTGTGTGTGTGTGTGTGTGTGTGTGCATTGTGTGACTTGTGTTTACCAGAAGGAAGTCAGGCTACCAAGGTAAGTCAGTTAAGTTAAGTATACCTTAGTTTTACCAGACCACTGAGCTGATTAACAGCTCTCCTAGGGCTGGCGAAGGATTAGACTTATTTTACGTGGCTAAGAACCGGGACCTATAGCTTATTGTGGAATCCGAACCACATTATAGCGAGAAATGAATTTCTATCATCAGAAATAAATTCCTCTAACTCTTCATCAGCCGGGCGGGGGAACTGAACTCCGGCCCATCGAGTGACAGTCCGAAGCTCAACCGACTCAGCCAACAAAGGGCTTAAGGTAGGTCAGTAAGGTGGAGAAGTCCAAGAAAGAAAATGAGATTCAAATAAGATGACTCTTGTTAAACAAAACCATTGCAGTCGACAGCTGCTGTTCATTATCGAGATGTTACGATATTTCCGAATAAAAAATAAAAAAAATTACTACTGTCCCTTAGCGTATCAAATTTGTAATATTCTTTTAACAACTGGAAATAGGTTATTATGTTTGGATTGACAGGGGTGCATTGTGCGTGGCTAATGTAATTATCTCTTCATTTTTAGAGGCGGGGAGGCTATAGGGATTCGGGTGAGGTTGGTGGAGTTTGGGCATCGTTTTTGTAACAACACTAAGCTAATCCCACTAATTAAGGCTTCGGCTTATCAGAGATCTATCTCTTCCACATACAGTACGTGAGAAAAGTATGTCTGTATTTGCGTCTCCTATGTTTGTGTAACTTTTGTAATATTCTTTCTTTTTATGAATGAACCGATTAATCTTCATATTTACTCAGAGATTCCAATGGGTAATTCGATGCTCATTTTTGCAGTTTGTTTCGATATGAAACAAGTACAAAACAAGCCGAAGTTTCTTCGCCGTAATCACGTTTTCTAGGCTACAGCGTTCAATGATGTATGAAACGCTCAGCCACGGTCCATAAAACTCTCAGCCGCGGTCCATGAAACTTTCAGCCACGACTCGGTGGTGGCCTGTGTTATTGGCGCCTATAGCGGTGCCAGATGCACGGTCATGGCTAACTTTACCAATAAATAAAATAATAAATACTGAGGCTAGAGGGCTGCAATTTGGTATGTTTGATGATTGGATGGTGTATGATCAACATGCCAATTTGCAGCCCTCTAGCCTCAGTAGTTTTTAAGATCTGAGGGCGGACAGAAAAAGTGCGGACGGACAGACAAACAGCCACCTCAATAGTTTTCTTTTATAGAAAACTAATAATGAATGATTTAGGCATGAGCACCTTTTACACTGAAACGATATCACATTCCGATATGGTCAGCCTCCTTTCTTGTCTATGTCGATGATCATAGGAAGAAGCGCCTAGTGTTTATGAATCGCTGGCTTTGTCAACATACTTTAAATGGCAATCACAATGGCGATCAAGGATTACCTCCCTAGAACAGTGAGAGCAACGAGTCCTTCAGACGTCTTTATCTAGTAATAAAATATGTGCTGCCACCCATATTGTAATATTGATTCAAGACCGAACAACTGATCTGATAGATTTCATGATGTGGAAAGAAAACTACGGACAGTAATAGAATAAAATGATATTCATCTAGAATAAGCTCAGTATGGTCTGTTTCTTAGAGCCCAGTCTAAATATTATAAGAAAGCAACTTAGTATTAATCCATATTATTTATATAACAATCGTCTTATGTAAGATTTCAGCTCTCTTCCCCTGTTTAAAATACTGATGATTAATTATTCAAATTCCATCAAAATAACGTAACATAGGGACAAGGTATATGGCACTACCAATTAATTAAAAAAAAAAAAAATTTCATGAGTCGAGGAAAGTCACACGTGCGATTTAAAAACACGTCCTTCAATATGATGGGAGACTTTGAAAAAGATGAAAACCTTGAATCAGTTTTACGAGAATTCTTTGGAAAAAGTTTTATTAGTCTCAGGTGACTAGAGATCGCAAAAGACCGACTCGGGCATAATCGCTTTTCCCGTTCTCCAGAGGGAAGTGGTTCCATTAAGGACTTTTCCTCTGCCGACCTTGTTCTCGCTCTCTCCCTAATTATGTAAAGTCGTCCATTCATTAAAACTACATGAAGCTTTCTCGTTATATTCCACTCTATATTCTTTGCTCTTTGCTTTTTTGTCAACACTCATTTCTTTTGAGGAATGACTTTCTTTCGCCAACACTAATATTTCTTCTTGAGGAATGAATCAATTAATATTTCTCTTGAGGAATTACTTTCTTTCGTCAACACTAATATTTCTTCTTGAGGAATTACTTTCTTTCGTCAACACTAATATTTCTTCTTGAGGAATTACTTTCTTTCGTCAACACTAATATTTCTTCTTGAGGAATGACTTTCTTTCGTCAACACTAATATTTCCTCTTGAGGAATTACTTTCTTTCGTCAACACTAATATTTCCTCTTGAGGAATTACTTTCATTCGTCAACACTAATATTTCTTCCTGATGAATTACTTTCTTTAGTCAACACTAACATCTCTTCTTGGTGAATTACTTTCTTTCGTCAACACTAATATTTCTTCTTGGTGAATTACTTTCTTTCGTCAACACTAATATCTCTTCTTGGTGAATTACTTTCTTTCGTCAACACTAGTATCTCTTCTTGGTGAATTACTTTCTTTCGTCAACACTAATATTTCTTCTTGATGAATTACTTTCTTTCGTCAACACTAATATTTCTTCTCGATGAATTATTTTATTTCGTCAACACTAATATTTCTTCCTGATGAATTACTTTCGTTCGTCAACACTAATATTTCTTCTTGATGAATTACTTTCTAAAATGTTTTTATGCACAATTTTTTCCTCTACGTCTTCAAATCCAGCTACAAAATCTTATATTGTCCAAGTAACGATTTCCCCTCTCTAGGTACCTTATTAAAAATTGGTTTTTATACGCACTTCAGGCTGATATGTACACCACATCCATATAATGCCTTAAGAACTGTAAAGCATTTAGCTTACAAAAAGACTGAGAAAATCAATCCACCTTCCCAACTCTAATATTAAATTTAATTTATCATCTAAGAGGCTGATGACTATTGATTACAGCACGATATTTCGTCGTCCGGACTAAAATTACCCAATAGTTTATTTTACGCGATTTGCAATAATACCCTTTGGGTCTTTCTTACGGAATCCCACAAATTTTAGGAAGATTTTGTGTACCACTGACTGATAAAGTTTTTGTATTTATATTTTTCATAATTTTGGAAATGTTAGTCTCGATAGCAAAGAAATGAGTAAAGTTCTGTGGACCAAGCTCCCTTGCTGTAGCATAGCACCTCTGTGTAGACAATCAACTTGCTTTTCATATGGCGTTTGCCCATATTGATTGTATATCATCTCATCTCTTCCTTATTTCTTGTGGGTTTTATCGGGGTTCTGTCACTAATAGATTCTTTTTTTTTTTTTTTACCAATAACATTCTTTAGTTAACCTCTTTGTCTATTTCTTCTCCTTTCACCTACAGGTACACTTTCTCCCTCGTGCTCATCCTCAATTAATCGTTTTATATCTTTGATCTTGAAAGCTTATTTGAATCAGCAGAACTTAATTTGGTAAATTCTTGTCCATAAAATGCGATTATCTTTAATAATAATAATCTAACATTTCCCCATTAACGCCAATAACTCTCCAGGCCAGTTTGTCGTTGTTTTTGTACAAAGGAATACTGTAAAGTAAAATATGCGCCGAAGTTTCTTCGGCGTAATCGAGTTTTCTGTACAGCGTATAATGCTGTATGAAACACTCAGCCACGGCCCATGAAACTCTCAGCCGCGGCCCATGAAACTTTCAGCCATGGCTCGGTGGTGGCCTGTGTTGTTAGCACCTATGGCAATGACAGACGCAAGATCATGGCTAACTTTAACCTTAAACAAAATAAAAATCACTGAGGTTAGAGGGCTGCAATTTAGTATGTTTGATGATTGGAGGGTGGATGATCAACACAACAATTTGCAGCCCTCTAGCCTCAGTAGTTTTTAAGATCTGAGAGAGGACAGAAAAAGTATGGACGGAGAGACAAAACCAGCATAATAGTTTTATTTTACAAAAACTAAAAAGGTTTCTGTCAGCTAATCATTTTACTGCATTTTTATATTGAATATATATATATATATATATATATATATATATATATATATATATATATATATATATATATATATATATATATATATAAGTCCTTTCTGCTAACAGTGACCTATAACTTTCCAGAATTCAGATTGCGACCAAGCCATAGATATTGGAGCGAGGCTTTTGGTGTTCGCTTACGCGGATTTTACTGCATTTGTAAATACCACATTAAAGTTTTATTCCATGATAAAATACCAAGAACAAAGACAGTTCACATCTGGTAAGGCTATTAAGTAGCTCAGCTGCCAAAGCTTGTGCAAACAGTAGGGGGACTTCTTTGCGGCTAATTGCTGTTTGTTCCATAAAGAAAAGAAACTGTGGTCTTTGTTATTAATATATATATATATATATATATATATATATATATATATATATATATATATATATATATATATCATATATATATATTATGGTACATATATATATATTATGTATTTATATATATATAAATATATATATATATATATATATATATATATATATATATATATATATATATATATATATATATATATACATATATATATATTATGTATTTATATATATATATATACATATATATATATTATGTATTTATATATATATATATATATATATATATATATATATATATATATATATATATATATATATATATATATATATATATATATATTTATATATATATTTATATATATATAGATATATATATATATATATATATATATATATTATATATATTATATAGTCTTTCTATATATATATGTTTTATATATGTGTTTTCTTCCCTCAAAACACTTCCCTGATTTTTATAACATCCTTGCTCAGCCTTATGTGTTTTAATAATTTGATTTTTATAACATCCTTGCTCAGACTTGAAGTGCTAACAATTTTCGCTGTTTAAACTTTTATTCGGGTTTATTAACCCCTATTCAAAGTTAGGTCTAGTGAAGAAATGCAGACGCTTGCACGAAGAGCGCAGGCTAAATCGATTTCAGTTAAGTTTAATTTTAAGAAAAGTAATAAAATACTATGGTAGTTGGCAACAAAGCAAAAAATATGTGAGGCTGGGGCGCCAAGCGTGACCGTTAATGAGCTAATAAATACCGTTTTGATTTACGAGAGTTTTCGAGCCATTATTCGTAAAATTTATGGGTGTTTTCCTAAGGGTGACACATGTTTAACTCAGGATCATTCCACCTGGTAGAAAGGCTAAGGCTATTTCTTCATGAGAGAAGAAACTATGAATTCGATTATCATAATTAATTTCCTACATTTTCTTTGCTTTTTTGAAAGAGTTCTTTAATGTATATAAGAGAAGAATAACAGGCCTGACTTACGGTAGAGCTGGAAGGACCTGTAAAGAATCAATATTTTTTTGGTAAGAAAGTGAATGTGGAGAGGGTAAGTTTGAAAGGCGAAGTGCTTTTAGTAGGTAATATCAAAGTGTTATTGCAACCTGGAAGCATTTCTTGAAACCTCTTTTAAAAACAAAGTTCAAGCAAATGTTGTAGTGAAAAAAATGTTGACGCAAGGTGAAATGTATCACTAGTGGAAAGTACTCCAAGAAAATTCTTAGTAATATTTATAGAGATCAAATGACAGCCCAGGTTGCAGATGTACAGGTTTGCAGAAGGAATGACAGGAGATATTGTCCTGAAATGGTACACAGTTTGGTTGTCAAGGAAGGAGGATAACCTATAGACATCCAATCTGAAGGACAAAAAGAATTTACAAGGCAAAGACTTCTTTTGTTAAAGTAGCATAAATGTGTGTGAGACATGGTAGAAAGATTGTGGCAATCACTAAGTCTGATATGAAATAATGGGTGACCAATGAGTTTGAGTAAAAGATGTTGAGATTCTGTAACATTCTTCGTTTTTATTAATGTTGTAGGCATCATCACAACCTTTTCCTTAAGGTTCAACAAAATAATGTTGATAAACTCTGTAAAGCAGTAATTTCT
>NC_089742.1:76193624-76276124 GCF_040412425.1 Macrobrachium rosenbergii | reverse complement strand
TTGTGCAAAATTCGCTGATATGTTGGGTGCTAGGCGCCTGCCTGAGAAAAACCTCAGGTACGTAGTACTTGGGTTCCAACTTCTTTTACGACTTATGTGTCCGAGTTGCTAACGACCTTGACTCTCACTCAAAAGACCAGGGGTTTAGTCCCGATTAGAGTCAGAAATTTATCTTTGTGAATCACATTCCAGTGTGTTCATTTCAATATATATATATATATATATATATATATATATATATATATATATATATATATATATATATATATATATATATATATATATATATATATATTGAAATATATATATATGTGATATATATATATACTTATATATAAACATATTTGTATGTATGCATTATAGCAACCGGATAATTTTCTTGGAACTCTACCTACCAAGTTTTTTGGAGCTTCTTGCTTTTGTCCAACATATCAAAATTTTGCAGAATTATATTCGTTTGATTCTGACATTTCCTTTATAATTCCCTATTTCTCTTGGCATTATTGGTGTGACTAGACTGAGACGATGTTTATATTGGATGACAGGATATATATCAGTAAACCACATGACTAGACATCTATCTATATATATATTTTCCCAACCCCAACCCTCATCTGTGTGTATATATATATACCGGGTGTTTATAAATTAGATATATATATATCCATAGAACAAATATATATATAGTTATATATCTATATTTTCTGCTATAGCCTATATCATATACATTATTTTAAGTTTCTATATATAGATATATATATTTTCATTTTATATTTCTTGTATTTTCAGACTGAGTGGAGAAGTTGGACATGCCAGGAGAAGAACTTGTGAGGAAATGCTGCATTGATCCAAATCCGGGCTAATAAAACCCCATATAAAGATGGGAAAAGCTGAAGATAAAGAAGAAGAAGATATATATATACATCCTTATACTTACGTTATATATATATATATATAAATACATTAAAAGAGATGAATCCTATGTTATAAAAAACTGGAACAAAAATCCATATGACTGTCATATATATATATAAAATATATATATAATCTTATAAGATATATATAGTCCTTTCTCAGTAGTGCATTAAAGACATCATAATTTTCTGACTCTCCTGCCAAGTTTTGGAGCTTCTTGCTTTTTGTCCATCAAAAGGCAGTCTTTATTGTTTGATTGAGTCCTTTTCAACTAGAAACTTGGCATTTTTGGTGTGACTAGACTGAGACGATGTTTGCTTGGATGACAGGATAAGTCAGTAAACCACATGACTGACATCTTTCATTTTTCCCAACCCCAACCCTCATCTGTGTGAAGATATATACCGGGTGTTTTGAAATTAGAGGGTTCTTCCAAAGAACAAATTGAAATTAAAGTTTTCTGACTTTCTCCAAGTTACATTGCAGTTTCAGATGCTATTTTTCATTTTCATTTCTTTATTTTCAGACTGAGTGGAAGTTGGCCAAATCATATAAAATGACATCATTTATATATATAATATATTGGATGATATATAGTATATATATATATATATATATATATATTATATAAACATATATGTATGTAAATTTGGCAACTGATAATTTTCTGACTCTCCTGCCAAGTTTTGCTTCTTGCTTTTTGTCCATCAAAACGAATTATATTCGTTTGGAGTCCTTTTCATGGCATTTTTGGTGTGACTAGACTGAGACGATGTTTGTGGATGACAGGAATCAGTAAACCACATGACTAGACATCTCTCTCCCGCCTTTTCCCAACCCCAACCCTCATCTGTGTGTGTGTATTACCGGGTGTTTCTTTAGAGGCCCCGATCACAGAACAAATGTGAAGTTATCTGTTGAAGCCTAAGTTACATTTTTTAAGTTTGATTGAGCTATTTTTTCATTTTCATTTCTTGTATTTTCAGACTGAGTGACAGTAGCTGACTTGGAGGAAATCAGATGGATTGACCAAATCAATTTCTAACCTTCAGAGAGGCCAGGAAAACACTGGTAGTATCTTAAACGTTCTGGATGGCTAAATACATTAAAAGAGATGAATCCTTTGTTAAATGAAACTGGAACAAAAATCCATATGACTGTCCTGCGAAAAGAGTGAGAATCTTGGAAGACCAAAGTCCTTTCTCAGTCAAAAGACATCAATGGAGTTTAGACCAAGAAAGTCTTTATGTAAATTGGCGCTTGAACTAGAAACAAAAGGGGAAACAGAGAAGTTATAGGCTGTGGTATCATGCTGATGGCATGATTTCACACAAGCCCAACATTAACTCAGCTCAGAGAAGACCGTAAATGGTTACCTGTTCTTAAAGATTGGGATTACTTTTGTTTTTGCTGCATCAGATGACTTCTTCATTTACACAGTCAGGGGGCCAAATCATAAAAATGACATCATTTGGGAAGCAAAGTTGGATGATATCAGTGATATGCACTATCACCAAGTTGTGAAATTTCCTGAATGTTTGGGAATTTTTCTTTGTTTCACAGCAAAACGTTAATGTGGATCATCAAAGAAAAAGGACAGTCATGGAATGGAAAATACTTCAGAGAAACTGTGCTTACTGGTGGAGTATTTCCTTTCTTTAACGATCCTGAAAATGTGTTATCTGTTGAAGAAGTTACATTTTTATGATGAGGCACCATGTTTATAGGCTCTTCAGACACAGTAGCTGCTTCGAAACAATGGTATCAATTTCTTCTCGTCAATGAATTTCATAGCTCCCCTGACTTTAATGTGTGTGAAAACACTGGTAGTATCTTAAAGGATATAGCACATACAGTGAACTATGATATATAGCCTCGATGACCTATAAGAGGTGATGTATATCAGAGAAATGGAGTTTGAGTCTCAGCTTTTTGCGATTTGCTGAAATCATACCCCTCAAGAATGCAGGCTATGGTATATAGATGGAGGCCACACAAAATATTAAATACTCAGAGAAACTTAAATAAATACCTGTTCTGAATTACTTTTGTTTTTGTCCATATCAATTTTATTTATATATATATATATATATATTAAATATATATATATATATATATATATATATATATATATATATATATATATATATATATATATATATATATATATATTTATATATATATATATATATATATATATATATATATATATATATATATATATATATATATATATAAATATATACACATTTTCCATGATCAGTTATTACCGCAGTATTTTTCCATACCCTTGACAACTCTTCCCTTTTAGGTTACTGCCTTCCACAAAATTATATTAACCCTGTAAATGCTTCTAATCAGGGTGAATACTGAGATTAAATTCTATAGTTTATGCTATAGAGAGATAAAAAATTTTATTTGGTTTCTGCAGATATACGCAGGGAATAATATAGTGCAACAAAAAATAGTCAATAATACTCAATAAAAGCTATCGTTCTTAATCTAAATGACAAAAAATAATCAGAAACATTTCTGTACCTTGGCCATGATCTCCATAGTTCCCGGTTTTCCATGAATTCGCAGGTGTGATATTTCATATTTCTGTTACTTTTTGGATCACTATGGTGACAAATTCGCACATTCAGGCTTTCAAAGGAGAATTTTTAATGAATATACAAGCCTAAATTTAATAAGAGGTTACTGACATACAGGTTTCGTACGAAATGAAAATAAAAAGCAATTATCCTTCAGGAAATTACCTTAAGTTCACTGTCTTATAAAAGCGCAAAGTAACTATCGAGCTGGTTCTAACTCATCGCCTAAATGGTACTAATAATGAACTGAGATGCTCGGGGAAAAATTTAAATTCAACTGGACACTAACTATAACTATGAGAAACATATATCTTAAAACTCACTGTATTCCATAATGTAAGATAATACATACGGCAATATGAAGACAAGGCGTAAATGCAATTAAAAATTGTATTTTTTTATGTTTTTTCCTGTTTAGAGGGTTTTTTTTTTTTTGAAGCCCCATTTGCATTCTGAATGCCTCATGCATACAATAATTTGTCAGCATTATGAAGGCAAATTTGTGACCACGGTTTAAAGTGCCGTTCATTACAGGACGCGTGTAGCCTCTCTCTCTCTCTCTCTCTCTCTCTCTCTCTCTCTCTCTCTCTCTCTTTTTATGAAAACTATTCATATCTTTTCGGTGTTTTGCGAATACAGAGAATATTACGACCGCCAGTGCTCCTTGGATGACAAACTCTTGTCACATCGTGCTGTTCACAATTTTACTCGACTATTTTCAAAGGAAATTTGATTTCGATATTTTACCTTTGGCATTTTGTTTCCATTATGTAATTTGGATGTCATTCCACTTAAGAATTTGATATTTAAGACAGGTTCAGAAATCATATTCTTATAATTCATGCACAAAAAAATGGATATGAATAAAAAAAAGCCACTCTTTTAGGCAATTCCTGTTTATAACTACTGTGTAGGCTAGAACTTACAGGTTCTTGCATACTTGTTATCATCGAATTAGAAATGAGCACATACATGTTCATGCCAAAATATTACATGTAAATTAAAATCAAACGCAAATGTATATCCTCAGTTCTATATGTGAGTACACACATTCACACACATGCACACACACACACGCATGAACACACACACATATATATAATATATGTATGTATGTATGTATGTATGTATGTATGTATGTATGTATGTATGTATGTATATATATATATATATATATATATATATATATATATATATATATATATATATATATATATATATATATATATATATATATATATATATATATATATATATATGACATACACACACTTTTTACCAAACTTGACTCATTTGTAAATATGTACATTACTTAATGTTAATAAACTAGTATTAAGGTTATTTTGCTGGTTTTGTTGTTCCTCTGTCCCCATTGTTGTCTCAGTTTCTATATATATATTTATATATATCCATTTCTATATATATATATGATATGGAATATATATATATAGATAGATAGATATAGACAATATATATATATATATATATATATATATATATATACATATATATATATATATATATATATATATATATATATATATATATATATATATATATATATATATATATATATATTGTCATGAATCAAACCTCTGTTCATCAGGTTCCATCATCAATTACAGAGAAATGGACTGGAAAGACTGGCAGAAGGCGAGACAACAATGGGGAAAGGGGAACAACAAAACCAGTAAAATAACCTTAATACTAGTTCATTAACATTAAGTAATGTACATATTTACAAAATGAGTCAAGTTTAGTAAAAAGTAATTGAGTAAATCATATCAAACATCATACATAATCCATGAGTCAGTCAAAATATACCATAGATGTAGCAAAATTAAAGTTATTTCAAATAAACATTACCATCACAGCAAAAAGTAACAAAATTTCATATAAAAGTGAACAACATTTCAACTATATTCAGACAATAATAAACAATACAGACAGCATAAATAATATCAGACAATCAACGGTAAAACCAGTTATCATAGTATTATACAAATCCCTGAAAAATCAATAAAGCACCAAATATCAAATCAACAATAATCATAATCTAAAGTATCATGAATAATACCAATATAATAATAATCATAATCCTAATACAGTACAAAAACAGAACATCCACCAAGGGACGTCAAGACCAGCATCAAAGGTCACCGAGGATGACTATCAAACTACAGCAGTGAAATCATCGAAACCACTGTTTGGCGGCAAACAGAAATATCTCCACAAAGCACAGATGATCACGACGGAGTCGATACAACAGCCACACTGCTGTCTCAGAGGAATGCCCCCTCTCCACTGGCGACTAAGGTTGAGCCACCAACTCATCCTCGATAACTTGGCTGAAGTTCTCATCATAGAAAACAGTCGAAGACAACAGGTAACTACTACCTGCTATTAAACAAGTCCGAGCTGATATGCTGTCTAGACCCTGACTCGATGGCTACCGAAACTTGACTGACGATCTGAAGCCAAAAGCGACAGATGTCAAAAAAAAAAAAACAAAAATAAGCACTACCCGGTATAGGAGCAGACTCCCTCAACAAGGGAACAACTGATAAACAATTGTTTAAAAAAAAACAAGCATTAAACCTTACACCTCCTCACCTGGAAAAAAAAAAATGTACAAAAAAATTTTTTTTTTACTCTTCCCCCCAACCCCTGGTCCGAAGATTGCAGGTTCGAATCGTGTCACAGTCGCCAATGTAATGAACCTGACTTGGTTCAGCAAGTTCTAAAATTCAAAAAAAAGAATGGGACTGGGATGACTGACAGCAGTTGTGATAAACAAAGGAGGAAGGAGCAGAACAAAACCACAAAATATAGCCTTAAGATTAATTTATTATATACAAATGTACAAGTGAGTCAGGTCCACTTACAAACAAATCAAATAAACATTATATATATAATGAATTAACAATAACAAAGGCAGCAACAGTAAAAACCCAATTAAATAGTTTAAACTCAATAAACAATTCATAAGCAGCATAAACATAACACAATAAAAGCGGCATCATAAATACTACAAAAATAAACAGTATAAATACAAAAGAAGTAACATACATGTTATAGTAAACACAAAACCAGTCAGCATAATACACACAAAACACAGCATCATAAATAATGAAAAAGTCATAAAATATAGGTTACAATAAATGCAAAAACAGGCAGCATAATACACAATACAGTAACAGTAAAATGAATACAAAAAACAGACATCACAGTCACAAACAGACAAACTCTTAAGAGTTGTTGAAAAAGACACAACTGTCACTAAGGATGCGGAAAAAACAACAGACAAACAAGGTCGAGGCATTGAAACAACCAAGGTTGCGGAATCAGGAATACATCCACAGATGACCCCAATCATGTTGTTGAGGCATCCAACTTCTGCCATTAACGAAGAAGTCTCACCAACAGGCTAAGAGGTCTTCCTCCTCCCGCCGAAGGTAACAGGTAGGTACAACCTGTTGTTCATCCAGTCAACTCCTACAGCTCAGCTGCCGAAATACTGCTATTCTCTGCTGCTATTCTGATATTCATACCTGCTGCTGCCCTGGACCTGGCTGACTCTGCTAAAGGGCTGGCGGCAAACGTCGCCTCACACCGGCAAAACAAAAACACAGGAGTGCAGGTAAAGCAAATAAATAAGCCACACAAGGCTGTTACAAAATTAAATAACAGAAATACTGCAATACAATATACAATATATATATATATATATATATATATATATATATATATATATATATATATATATATATATATATATATATATATATATATATATATATATATATATATATATATATTATATATATATATATATATATATTTATATATATATATATATATATATATATATACATGTACATGTATGTATGTATGTATATTTCTCAGTTGTTTCAGAGTTTCAGATGCAAGTGTTTTCTAAGTCCAGTCCTCTTTGCAAAGCTCTTGCGTTAGACCTTACTTCAAACAGATAAGGTTGAAAAGTTATAACAATGATCTCGTAGTTCACAGAATGCTGATTCTTTTTCGCAGTATTTCAAGACCGTAACTCTCCAATATAATTTCCTTTCTTGCTCCCCAATTTCATAATCTATTTTTTCTTACTTTTTCTCACAGAAAATTATAACAAATTTATTGTTTTTCTTCTTCTTGGGTTACTGTGGTTTATATCAATATCAATATATATATATATATATATATATATATATATATATATATATATATATATATATATATATATATATATATATATTATTTATTTATTTATTTATTTATGAAATATTTTATACACTCCCACTTTTCCATATTAAAAAAATCAGCGCAATTTGTATTCTGTTTGAATGCCATTTATTATCTGACGGAAAACTAATGTTAATACAGGTTCAATACGAGACCACGGCCTTATTAAAAGCCTATTATTATGCAAAATGAACTAATCTCTCATTCGCTTGCGTCAGTAAACAACTCGCTCTGCAGGAAATAATACCAATTTACTGGTTATTATTTCGTCATTATATAACGGAAATTCGGTCACGCATCCATGAAGTCAATTCAGTATTACAATACTATTTTTCTTAAGATTTAATACTCATAAATACATGCCCTGACAAAAAAACACCTCTTGATTATCATTATTATTATTATTATTATTATTATTATTATTATTATTATTATTATTATTATTATTATTATTATTATTATTATTATTATTATTCTTTTACATTCATGTAATCAGCCAAAGCGGCAAATGACTTGCATAGCGCTGTTCAAAGAGTACAGTATCCATTGAGGCTCTTTCTTTTCCACATTTGTATGTTGTTGAATTTAAATAAAAAAAAAACTCTTTCAAATGAGAAATTTTTGCTCTGTGTAAAGTTCAAAGGCCTCTAACAGGCCTTTTCACATTTTATCCTCTTTATATAAGAAGTAAGCTTCAATACCACGTTCAACAGTACACTAAGTCCTACGCAAGAACTTGCAATTGTATTCTTACAAAGTGCAACTCATACAGGAACTCGACCCAATGTAAACCAAGAAGAATTTCTGAAGATGAAACGTTCCTCAACCAGGTTTTTTTTACTGATGAGGCAACCTTTCATGTTTCAGGGAATCTGAACACGCATAATGTGAGAATCTGGGGAAGAAAACATCCCCATGTGACTAGGGACCTTCACCGAGACAGTTCTAAGGTGAATGTGTGGTGTGGGATCATGTTCAGTCGAATCATTGGTCCATTTTTCTTCAACGAGACATCAATTAACCTTTTGACTGAATATGTGACACCACAACTAGGTGACCTTCAACCACCCATCATTTTCCAGCAAGATGGTGCACCACCACATTGGCGACTGCATGTGCGTAGGTTCTTAAATCAAATGTTTCCAGACCGGTGAATTGGAAGGGATGGCCCAATTCCCTGGCCACTTCGTTCACAAGATATCACTCACCTGGATTTTATTCTGTGGGTTATGTTAAAGATATTGTGTATCAAACAAAGATACGGGACATCACTGATATCAAGCAAAAGATCATTGATACCATTGCCACCATTGATGAAGCTATGCTACAGCGAACATGGGAAGAAATTGAATTCTGCCTTGATGTGCTCCATGCAACTAATGGTGCCCATATAGAGGTGTGTTAAATAAGGCAAAAACCTTCAATGTCTACTCCTCATCCTGTTAAAATTTCCACGTTTTTGTCATTTGCCTCTGTAATATATTTTTTTTTATTTTAAAGAGACTTTATGGACACCCTGTTATATATTACAGTATATATATATATATATATATATATATATATATATATATATATATATATATATATATATATATATATATATATATATAATATATATATATATATATACATATATATATATATATATATATATATATATATATATATATATATATATATATATATATATATATATATATATATATATATATATATATATATATATATATATATATATATATATAATATATATATATATATATATATATATATATATATATATATATATATATATATACATATATGTAAGTATATATATATATATATACACATATATATATATATATATATATATATATATATATATATATATATATATATATATATATATATTTTTAACTGTCAAGAGACTTTATATATATATATATATATATATATATATATATATATATATATATATATATATATATATATATATATATATATATATATATATGTGTGTGTGTGTGTATATGTATATATAGTATATATATATATATATATATATATATATATATATATATATATATATATATATATATATATATATATATATATATATATATATACATATAACGTGTTTTTCATGTGTGTGTGTGTGTTTTTCTGTGTTTGTGTGTATGGCGTGTGTATGTGTGTATGTCTAATAAGTAAATACAAATTCAGCTTTAAAGTCTTTTTATTTTAACTCAATTGCAGTCAGAACAGAAAATGGCTGATTTGATTTAACTTATTACTTGACAGAGAAAACGGTTTCATCCGGAAAGAATGCACTTTAAAAGTATACCAAAAGGTAACGTTCTCTGACTGGTATATTTAATATGCAAATGAGAAAAATACCAAGAAAGAGAGAGAGAGAGAGAGAGAGAGAGAGAGAGAGAGAGAGAGAGAGAGAGAGGTAAAAAAAATGGAGGAGACATCAGTCTTATCATACCCAAATTTGATATTACATACAAGGCTAGTCTTTAATAACATATTTACTGATTCGCATAAAAATAATATCTTATCAGATTATCTTGGAAAGGATACGGCACATCAAATACATAAATAATTCTGAAAAGAAAAGGTTAATAATTGTAGTCAGATTGGCTGTTGTATTGAAAAGTAAATTAATCTGCCATTCTGTTCGTTCATTGCCACTGAAATTACTGGATGAATCGCCATTTGCGTTATTATATCTTTAAATTGGTTTCTGTAAATGACAACAATTTGTTGGTAAAGAATGAGTTGGTATGAACCCGGTACGTATCCACCTTTGTCAAAGTTCAGGGTAAATCCATGATAAATAAAGAAGACGGCCTCACGAAGATATCGTTTATTAACATAATTTGTCGACCATACAATCTAGAAAAAGTAAGTATAGCTTAGTTTTACCAGACCACTGAGCTGATTAACAGCTCTCCTAGGGCTGGCCCGAAGGATTAGACTTATTTTACGTGGCTAAAACCAATTGGCTTAGCAACGGGACCTACAGCTATTGTGGAATCCGAACCCATTATAGCGAGAAATTAATTTCTATAGAAATAAATTCCTCTAACTCTTCATCAGCCGGCGGCGGGAATCGAACTCCGGCCCATCGAATGACGGTCTGAAGCTCAACCAACTCGGCCAACAAAGGGCTCATACAATCTAGAAATGTGTGTATGTAATACTTTGGTCCCCGAGGGGCTAGTACTAAACATGGCGTCCTAAGGAGCTTCCGCCATGTTTAGTACTAGCACCTCGGAGTAGGTGGATACATACCGGGTTTATACCGAATGAGTGACCCTTATATCACGTTTAAAAAGATGTCTGGTAAATATGATGTCTAGGAAACGTATAGAAAAGGTGACTGGACGTATAAATAAAGCATCGGATAAAAGATACATTTTGTGCCTTGTGAAATTGAAGCGTGGAAATATTTCGGTGAAAATGATTGATATGAAAGGATTTTAAGAGGGATATAATTCGAGCATTTCAAACTCAGGTGTTGGAAATAAAAGTAAATACTTCAGATCTTTTCAAGAATATTTTTTATTGTACATGATACCATTATTAACTATCGATACTAAAGGGAAACTATCGTATTTTACTTCACTATTAGCTCGTGTTCTTGGTATAGCAAACAGGCTAAAGATTAAACACTAGAACATTTGGCATTTTTACTGGAATTTATGAATGACAGCATTCGTTAGTGATTACATTCCATAATTTCTACTTTGAATCATAAAAAAGGAAAAACACAGAACTGGCTTCATCAGGTGTTATAACGTTGCCTATTAACAATATCGCTAAGTTCTCAAATTGATGTGTATAAGCTAAGAATAGGGAGGAATTACTGTACTGAATAAACATATGTAAATTAGATATTAACTGTATGCAATTACGACGTTGAGTGAATTAAACATTAAACGATATTTGTAGCTTAATGCTTGTGATAAACAGGGTGTCCATAAAGTCTCTTTACAATTTAAAAATATATTACAAAAGACATTGATGAGATAACTTAATCAGATTTGTTCCCTGTACTCAGCAGTTATCAAAGTTTTTAATCACATTGCATTTGCGTATTTCAGGTAACCTGTTGATGAAAAGGGTACTGTTAAATGAACCCCCTAAAAAATACCTACGCCTCAGTAAAAGGCTCAATGTGTGTCATGGTTTATTGAAACAAAATCGGATATGCAAACTCAGGGAAACTACAGAACTACTGTAAGTATGGAAGAGATCCAATGTCACGTCCGCCAATTTGTGCATGGCACAAGAAATTTATGGAGACAGGGACAGTGTTGGATAAAGGGTGGAGTGGACGTTCAAGAACATCTGAGGAACACATCGATCGTGTAAGACAAGCCTTTCATCGTTCTCTTACAGAGTCCATCCGTACTGCTGCCAGACACTTACAGCTATCACGTTCAACAATGCACAAAGTCCTGCACAAGAACTTGTTATTATGCGCTTACAAAGTGCAATTCATACAGGCACTCGAGCTAAATGATAAACCAAGACGAAAAGAGTTTGCAGTTAACATGCTGGAACGAATTTACTGATGAGGCAACCTTTCATGTTTCAGGGAAATTGAACACACATAAGGTGAGAATCTGGGGAACAAAACATCCCCATGTGACTAGGGAACTTCACCAAAATAGTCCAAAGGTGAATGTGTGGTGTGGGATCATGTGCAATCGATTCATTGGTCCATATTTCTTCAACGAGACATCAGTTACTGCAGATGTTAACCTTGACCTTTTGACTGAATATATGGCAACACAACTAGATGACCTTATAGCAACCATCATTTTCCAGCAAGATGATGCACCACCACATTGGGGACTGCAAGTTCATGGGTTCTTAAATCAAACATTTCCAGACCGGTGAATTGGAATGGATAATCCAATTCCTTGGCCACCTTGTTCACCAAATATCACTCTCCTGGACTTCTTTCGATGGGGTTATGTTATAAGATATCGTGTATTGAATAAAGATACAGGACATCACTGATCTCAAGCAAAAGATCACTGATGCCATTGCCACCATTGATGAAGCTATGCTACAGCGAACATGGCAAGAAATCGAGTACCGTCTTGATGTGCTTTGTGCAACTAATGATGCCCATATAGAGGCGTATTAAATGAGGCAAAAAAAAAAAATTCAATATCTGTTCCTCATTTTGTAATAATTTCCACATATTTGTCTGTTCATTTGCTTTTTGTAATATATTTTTAAATGGTAAAGAGACCTTATGGACACCCTGTACAGTATATGTATATATATATATATATATATATATATATATATATATATATATATATATATATATATATATATATATATATATATATATATATATATATTTATATATATATATCATAGACAGATAGACAGCTATATACACATAACTTCGGGTGTAAGCATTTATTTGTATTCAAGCAAGAGTATTTCATAAGCTATTGCGCTACGATGAAAAATAACTTATTGTTCCTGAAATAAGTAAATAAACCTACTACTCTAATCCTCTTGGTTCCGCTTTCCTCTTCCCGTTTTCTTTCTTTTCTTTTTTTGCATATTTGTTTTCATTCCAGCTATTTCATATTTCTGCAGTTTAACAGATCTATCCTATCTTGATCCATTTTACCTTTCCGATGTTAGCCAACAGCCTACCCAGTGCGCCCCCATTTAAATCTTCCTTTTTATTGACGATGCCCATTTTTTATCAAGTACAGCACTGCAACGAATTCGAAAATATACCCCAAAAAGATTTCGTCACTCCCGTGTGAGAAGCCACCAGGTGCAATTAGAGAAAATACTTTCGTCGACAGCTGGGCGCTTTGTCAAAATCTTTCACAAGCACTGATGATATCGCTTTTTCTTCCTTCTTTCTTGACAGTCCGTGTTGCCACCAGTTCAGTGTGTCTGTGACGGCGTCGTCAAAAGTGCAAGGATATTTCTATGTACTTAAAAAAAAAAAAAAAAAAAAAAAGAAGGCACCAGATAATAAGCCCGTGCGTATCGATATGTATAAGTTTACTTGCCTTAAAAGGAACACGAGGATATTTCCTTCCCTGGTATGTATGTACGTATATACAGTATATATATATATATATATATATATATATATATATATATATATATATATATATATATATATATATATATATATATATATATATATATATATATATATATATATACATATATATATATAATATATATATAATTATATATATTTTGTTTTACCTTGATATATATATATATATATATATATATATATATATATATATATATATATATATATATATACACATATATATTTATATATACATATACACATATATATATATTTATACATACATGTATATATATATATATATATATATATATATATATATATATATATATATATATATGTATATACACACACACACACACACACACACACACACACATATATATATATATATATATATATATATATATATATATATATATATATATATATATATATATACATACACGTGTGTGATGAAAGTGCAAATTTTGCTTGTGAAAACTATCACACACGTACAGCTGAGTATCTAGTATGAGTTAAAAATGACGCAATAACTCGGAAATAGCTACAGTAGGTGTAGATAACAACAAAAACTGAATGAAAAAACATCGGACTTTATCTTGACCACTGTGATGCTTATATAAACACAACGCGAAGGACGCCCCAGTCTGTTTTGAGGTTCTCTCCTTATCAGCAGGACGCTCTCCGTTATCTACAAGACTTCGACCAGTAACTCCAGTTTTTCAAGATGCATCGTCCCTTGCTTTTACTGCTTGTTGTTGGTGTAGTTTTCGGTAGGTTACTCTTTTTAAAAGTGTTTTCCTTCACTGTCTCAATGATTATTCTTATTATTCCATTATACTTAGGTTCATATGACCAGAGACAAATTTGATGAAAGATGCTTCTTATCCAGATGTATCATTTCGGTTTTATTTGAAATATAGCTTGCATAAAGTCAATTGCACAAACCGTTGGGCCAGAAGATGAATTCTGATGTCAGATATTTACCATAACCTGCGTGAAAACAAATGAAATGTTGCTAAAGACAAACGTAATTAAAGAAACGATATTAATTTCCTGCACTCTGGCAGTTTTCTCGCTGAATAAGTCATTGCTCTGACAATTATTTTCCAGTGCATTAAGGCGACCTTTTTCATGGCAAGAAGTTACAGGGATTAAGAGACTTGGTATGAACCTTCCGACTTAAGTCAAAGCACCGAGATGATGCAAAACCACTAGCGGATCCGGGGGGGTCACCTGGGCACGTCCCCCCCATGAAAAATAATAAAATAATAATATTGAAGATTTAGATAATAATAACATAAATAAATAAAAAGAAAAATAAAAAATCATTTAAAGAAATATAAAAATGTGGAAAATATATAAAAATCATTTATAAGAAATATATATATATATATATATATATATATATATATATATATATATATATATATATATATATATATATATATATATATATATATATATATATATATATATATATATATATATATAATATATATATATATATATACAGTATATATATATAGGTATAATATGAAAATTGGTGGCCCACTGGAATTTTTCTGGATCCGCCAGTGTGCAAAACAAACAATTGTTATGTTACTAGTTAATGAAATATGGACGGAAAAGTAACATTATTTATAGCACGTTACCTCTTTGGTCGACAGATCACATCAGGTCTCTGTCACTGTACTGATAGTGATTTAGGAAAATCACTAACAGTTTTTCTTTAATGCTAACACCTTATGAGAGGCGGCCCCCCCCCCTTTTTTTTTGGATAATTTTTATACTACACCGGCACTGGTTGCTAGGATGTGCTCAGCGAACAGTTTTCAAAGTTCATAACTGATTAAACGTATTTGCCATCCTTCTGCGCAGGGAACCATCCCAGAACTAACTTCTGTAACTACATCGAGGAGGTAGTTCTTCAAGAGAGGTAGCCATTATTAAGGTGTTTTTGTTTTTATCCATTTCATCTTTTCTACTTATCTCACTTGATCGATTTATTAATTTATTGTTTTCTCTTTTTTAATTAGTGAGATCTCTTCTTTCTGTATTTCCCTTTACTTCCTCTTACTTCTTCCTAATGGACACCATATTCTTCGGAAGCTTGAATTTCAAGTCAGTGGGCCCCGTGGGCTTGTTCCACATGAACAGGGTTCAACTACTGAATAATAATAATAATTAACCAAAAAAGTACATGGAGATAATTTACATAAATCGTGGAATAAATAATGAATAGTTATCAAAATTCAAAGAATAGCTGTTCCTGAAAATTTAGTAAAAAAAAAAAACAGAAAACTGGGTTTTTATGATTACGAAAAAGAAAAGTAAAGATGGGAGACTTTTACGCACGGTGTTTTTTATGTCAACAAACTGGTACAAGTTCCAAACCTTATTACGTAAATGCTTCATGCGGACACAGATCGATCGCACTTATTCTGAAATCGGAATGAAACTGTTCTTTCAAAGTCATGATTTTAGGCTCTTCTCAACGCGAGGTTAGTGACATTAAGGTTAGAACTGAACGGAATATAGAATTTACGCCAAAGTCCAAGCACTGAGACCTATGAGGTCACTCAGCGCTGAAATGGAAATTGACAGTAAGTAGGTTTGAAAGGTGTAACAGGAGGAAAATCTCGCAGTTGCACTATAAATCAATTGTTAGGAGAGGGTGGAAAGTAAGATGGAAGAAAGAGAATAAGAAAAGAGGCACAGTAAAAAGAACGATAGGAGTTGCAGCTAGGGGCCGAAGGCACGCTGGATAAAAGTTTAAGTAATGTGCCCAGAGTGCACCGCATGAGGTGCAGTTACGGCACTAGCCCCTACGGGTAGACGTTAAGGTTGGGTTTTCAAATTAGTTTTTGTTTTCAGTTTTTATGTGGTAATTATACAATTACAAATATTGTCTACTTCAGATTTATATACATTAAAAAGGCAATGAAATAATAAGTTTTGTTACTCTGTTGATGGACATTGATTTTCATACTCTTGACACAATATTCAGCAATATCTCACTGTTTTTTCTTATATTCTTTGAGTTTAGACTTATTTCTTCTTCATGTAAATGGCCATAAATCGAGCTTTATGATTTACTTACCTATAAAGGAGCATTGATTGAATACCTTAATGTAATTGTACTAAGAAGAGCAAATATTTTTGTTCATTACATAGCTGTCTTACAAAGACTTTGTTGCTTTAAAAATAACATAGTGGTTAGTGTCGTACCATGCCACTCAGATGTCACTGGTTCGCGTCTCTCCCAGGGCGATTAAAAATCACTGGCTCTGTATCATGATCAGTTACTGCTGCATCATGGGGTTTGTGGTAGGAGGTTGAAACCAATATTCCTTGGAAGCCTGTACTTCAAGTCAATGGCCCCTTTGTTCTTGTTCCATGTGAATGTGTTTTATCTACTAAAATAATAATAATAATAATAATAATAATAATAATAATAATAATAATAATAATAATAATAATAATAAATGGGCACCGTGGCAGAGTGGTTTAGCTCATCGATGGACTGGTTAAGCAACATTGGGGCTGGTCAGTCGTTGGATGGGTGACTGCTCTCCTCGGCGTTGATTCCTTCAGAAAGGATCTTTACCACAATTTCCTCAGTTTACTCAGCTGTAAATGAGTACCTATTCCCGTTGGGGTAGGGTCCAGCTATGGGTTAAACAGCAAAACTCAGCAATGATGGAAAGAAATTAAAGCTTAAATGACAACGACATAAATGGAACCTCTGGCAACAGAGGAGCTTCGTCCGGCAGCCAGGTATGCCACCCAATTGACGGGGAGGACGGTCAGGTACTTGAAGGTCACCATCCAGCAACTGACCATCACAACAGCAGTAACCAGCAACCAGAGACTGGAGTTACAGAGACAAACCAGAAGAAGTGGACTAGAGATGAAAATAAGGAAATATGGAGATGCTACATCAGAAGTAACCCGACAGAAAGAGGATACAAAAGAAGATTGGTCATCATCTGGAATGAGAGAATAACACCCCTCAGACAGAACAGAGGCTGGCAAACCAAGTAAGGAACATAAAGAAAAACAATTGGCTCTCTGCAACAGAAAGAGAGGAACTGGACAGAGAAACAATGTCCAGCAATGAAGGACGAGAAGACGAACTAAGAGATGGTGCCACAGAAGACGACAGGAATGATGAGCTACCAAACAACTGCACACGTGGAAACACTGAAGATGTAACAGAGAGGTCGGAATGGGTGGAAAAGATCAGACAATGGATGAAGCCAGATACAGAAAGAACAAAGATCCCCTCCATGAAAGCCTACAACACATAGAAACTAAACATGAAAACAAGTGAAGTTAATGAAATAATAAGACTAATACACACCACCAGCATCACAGAGACAAATAACCTGGCATATGCAGGAGCAAGACTAGTAGTAGAACTCATGGGGATACAAACACCAACACCACCATCACAACCAACCCAAAGGAAACCAAAACAGCGACTGTCTTGGAAAAGACACCTGGAAAAACAAATTATGGCAATGAGATCTGACTTGAGTAAACTGAAAGAGATGGCAGAAAAGAGGCTGAGAAGCAAGAAAACAAGAGAGGAACTGAATGAGAAATACAAAGTACAGGAGAAGGGACTAAAGAATACAATAGAAGATATAAAACAGAGGCTTAAAGCCAAAGCACATAAGATCCAAAGGTAAATGAACATGGATTAAAGGATACCAACAGAACAAACTCTTCAGAACCAACCAGAAAAGACTATACAGCCAAACCAAGTAAGAGACTCTGGGAAAACATATGGAGCAATCCGGTATCACACAACAAACATGCAACATGGCTCCAGAAAGTCAAGGCAGAAGAAATGGGGAGAATAAAATAAAGATTCACCGAGATCACGACAGACACAGTCAGACACCAACTAAAGAAAATTCCCAACCAGAAAGCCCCAGGTCCCCGGAGAAGTCCATGGATACTGGATGTCAAGCTCTCCACGGGTGTTGGAGGGCCTGGCTGCCCACTGGCATAGCCACAGGTAAATAATTATCAACAATTTTCTTTATTTTTAACTTCTTTGTGTTTACAAATTGTTGGTTATGCCCTTCAGAACACTTGCAAATATACACAATGGAATGTTTTTCTGTGTTTGTTTTGTTTTCTACTTTATACAAAGTGAACAACACCAAAATGGCGTGGGGAGAAAAGGTTGAAAACCCTGCCCTACACCCATGAATAGCAGAACAACACCAGCATTGTCTCACAAATCACTGTCTGCCCAAATGGATGACCACTGGGAGAACATCCTTAGTACAGAAAGACAAAAACAAGGGAAATTATAGCAAGTAACTACAGGCCTATCACCTGCCTACCAGTAATGTGGAAGTTACTGACAGGTATCATCAGTGAAAGGCTATACAGCTACCTAGAGGATACAAACACCATCCCCTACCAACAGAAAGGCTGCAGAAGGAAGTGTAGGGGCACAAAAGACCAGCTCTTGATAGACAAAATGGCAATGAACAATAGTAAGAAAAGGAGAACCAACCTAAGCATGGCATGGATTGACTACATAGAATGCCTGAAAGTATATGGGGCAGAGGAAAAATACAATGTGCAACTGGAATACAGTACTTACAATCTCTGGGATAAGACTATCAGAGGTTAACATCAGAAGAGGGATCTTTCAAGGTGACTCACTGTCCCCACTACTCTTCGTAGTAGCCATGATTCCCACAACAAAAGTACTGCAGAAGATGGATGCTGGGTACCAACTCAAGAAAGGAGGGAACAGAATTAACCATCTGATGTTCATTGACGACATCAAGCTGTATGGAGTTTGGAATAGAAAATGCACCTTGGTCAAAATACAAAAAGGCAAAGTGACAAGGACTGAAGGGATAAAGCTACCAGATGGGAATAGCATCAAACATACTGTAGATGAGACAGGATACAAATACCTGGGAATAATAGGAGAGGATATAAAACACCAAGAGATGAAGGACATGATCAGAAAAGAATATATGCAGAGACTTAAGATGATACTCAAGTCGAAACTCAACGCCAGAAACATGATGAAAGCCATAAACACATAGGCAGTACCAATGGAGAGGAGTGGACAAAGGCTGAACTCTGCAGCATAGACCAGAAAACTAGGAAAAACATGACAATACACAAGCACTACATCCAAGAGCAAATACAGACAGATTATACATAACACAAAAGGAAGGGGGGAGAGGGCTACTAAGCATATAGGACTATGTCAATATCAAGAGCAGAGCACTGGGGCAATATCTGAAAACCAGTGAAGACAAATGGCTAAGGAGTGCATGGGAAGGACTGATAAAAGCAGACAAAGATCCAGAAATATACAGAGACAGGAGAATGAAAAACAGAACAGAGGAATGGCACAGCAAACCAATGCACAGACTAAAGAACTGGCCAACAGTGAAACATGGCAATGGCTACAGAGGGGAGAACTCAAGAAGGAAACAGAAGAAATGCTAACAGTGGCACAAGATCATGTCCTAAGAACCAGATATGTCCAAAGAACAGTAGATGGAAATAACATTTCATCCATATGCAGAAAGTGCAATATGAAAGACAAGACCATAAACCACATAGCAAGCGAATGTCCGGCACTTGCACAGAACCAGTACAAAAAGAGGCATGATTCAGTAGCAAAAGTCCTCCACTGGAGCCTGTGCAAGAAACACCAGCTAGCTTGCAGTAACAAGTGGTACGAACACCAACCTGAGGGAGTGATAGAAAATGATCAGGCAAAGATCTGACGTGACATTGATTGACAAAATCAAGAAGAAAGTATCACTCACAGAGTAGATGAGAAAGAAAGAGAAAAACTGATAAGTATCAAGACCTGAAAATAGAAATAAGAAGGATATGGGATATGCCAGTGGAAATTGTACCCATAATCATAGGAACACTAGGCACAATCCCAAGATCCCTGAAAAGGAATCTGGAAAAACTAGATGTCGAAGTAGCTCCAGGACTCATGCAGAAGAGTGTGCAACTAGAAACAGTGCACATAGTGAGCAAAGTGGACTCCTAGGAGGCAGGGTGCAACCCAGAACCCCACACTATAAAAACCACCCAGTCGAATACGATGGAAAAAATAAAATAATAATAATAATAATAATAATAAAAATAATAATAATTCCCTAATTATAGACAAGTTTACGTTCATGCGCTGCATGAATTATCCAAGAATTAACAAGTACGATTTTAAGCTCACGGACGGGGACAGAGTAATACTACCCCTCGTTTCCTCCTCCCAGAGGAGAGCAGTCAAAACCGCCACAGTTACTGAGTTATTTCCTGAAAACTCATTCTTGTTTCGTTGGATTCTCTAATCACTTTTTTCAGAAATATTAAATTTATAGAAATATTAAATTTGACTAGATTAGGATCTGAATAATTTTGATAAAAAGCAGGCTTTTAGTGATCTGAAGTTGAGGAGTGATATTGGGCTAAAAGTTTTATCTAATTTAAATAAAATGTCCCATTTTTAACTTCATAGAAGTGGAAAAATTAACTTAAGGATGAAAGTGATTTCAGTTTTTACAGAGTAAAAAGTTATGACGATAAAAAGCAGGCTTTCGTAGTTTTGATGAAGTTAATTTGGGCTAAAGTTTTATCTAATTTAAAAATGTCAATGTCCCAATTTTCAACTAAGCATAGAAGTGGAAAAATTAACTTAAGGCCACGGAAAGCATATGCCAGATTTCAGTTTTTACAGAGTAAAAAATTACCTTATATATATATATATATATATATATATATATATATATATATATATATATATATATATATATATATATATATATATATATATATATATATATATATATATATATATATATATATATATATATATATATATATATATATATATATATATATATGTATATATATGTATATATGTATATATATATATATATATATATATATATATATATATATATATATATATATATATATATATATATATATATATATATATATATATATATATATATACATATATAAACTATATATATATATATATATATATTATATATATATATATATACCAGCTGAGCAACCTGGCTCTGCCTAGAAAACTCTGAATGACAAACTCTCTTAACTCTCTCTCTCTCTCTCTCTCTCTTGTACCTCCTCTCCCTCTCACTCCCTCTTTCTCTCACTCTCCCTTTCCTGTTAAGATAGTTGCTTCAATTACATTGTCCATTATTTTTGACATTTTATATTTCACCCCCTTCTCACTCCCTGTTCCTACTGGGGCTGAAATTGGACTTATAGGGCATTGGGAGTGTCACAATTCATCTCAGCAACCTCGAAAACTATGGATTAGACCCTAATATCTGTTATTTTTAACATTTTATTTTTCACCCGTTCTCACCCCCCTTCCTATCAGGGTTGAACTTGGACTTAAAGGGTGTTGGGAGTTTCAATATTCATCTCAATGACCCCAAAAACTGTGGATTAGACACTAACATCTGTCTTTTCATTTATTTTTATGTATCACCCCCTTCCCACCCTTTCTCAGCCCCCCTTCCTATTGGGGCTGAGTTTGGACTTGAAGGGCATCAGAGTTCTCACTATTCATCTCAATGACATCAAAAACTATGGATTAGACACTAATATCTGTTGTTTTCAGTTATTTTTACATGTCACCCCCTTCTCACCCCTTCTCACCACCCCCTTCCTATTGGGGCTGATCTTGGACTTGAAGAGAATTGGGAGTATCACTATTCATCTCAGTGACCTCGAAAACTATGGATTAGACACTAATATCTGTCGTTTTCGGTTATTTTTTTATGTCACCCCCATCCCATCCCCACCTGCTTTGGTGCTAGTGATGTCTTACCCCATGGCATTCTTTCCCAGATAGTAAATCATATGTAAATCAGGTTTTGTTGAAATTGCTCAATGTGCTTCAGAGTTATGCTCAAAATACACACACATTCATATGCTACCTTTGCTCGTCTGCACTTTTTTCTATTCGCACTTTTTCTGTCTGCCCTCAGATCTTAAAAACTACTAAGGCTAGAGGGCTGCAAATTGGTATGTTGATCATCCACCGTCCGATCATCAAACATACCAAATTGTAGGCCTCTAGCCGCATTAGTTTTTACTTTATTTAAGGTTAAATTTAGCCATAATTGTGCTTCTGGCTACGGTATAGGATAGGACACCGCTGGCCCGTGGTTAAAGTTGCATCGGCCGCGTCTCATACAGCATTATACTGAGACCACCGAAAGATAGATGTATTTTCGGTGACTTTGATTATACACTGTAGCGGCTGTACAGAAAACTCGATTGCGTTGAAGAAACTTCGACGCATGTTTTACTTGTTTTTTCTAAACAACAATCAGACGTCTCCTTAAACGGAGAATTCTTTTGTGGAATTCCTGGAATCTTTAGCGATCTGTTGGTAAAATTCAAAATAAGGATAAGCAAAAGAATTCTTATATCAGTATCACTGACTTTAGCTCAAGCTCAAAAGCCGCAGATTATAACTGGGACTCTTCTGAGAGAAATGTGGCATTTCTAAAATACTTGTATTGAGTTAAAAAGATACGAAAACTGAAAATTTTCAAAACAGATGGTGTATTTATATCATAAGAGATCAACAACTTGAAAGCAATATCATAGAAATTTATATATATATATATATATATATATATATATATATATATATATATATATATATATATATATATATATATATATATATATACATATATATAATATATATATATATACATATACATATACACATATATATGCATATATACTGTATATACAGATATATAAATATATATATATATATATATATATATATATATATATATATATATATATATATATATATATATATATATATGTATATATATATATCTTTAGCGATCTGTTGGTAAAATTCAAAATAAGGATAAGCAAAAGAATTCTTATATCAGTATCACTGACTTTAGCTCAAGCTCAAAAGCCGCAGATTATAACTGGGACTCTTCTGAGAGAAATGTGGCATTTCTAAAATACTTGTATTGAGTTAAAAAAGATACGAAAACTGAAAATTTTCAAAACAGATGGTGTATTTATATCATAAGAGATCAACAACTTGAAAGCAATATCATAGAAATTATATATATATATATATATATATATATATATATATATATATATATATATATATATATATATATATATATATATATATATATATATACATATATATAATATATATATATATATACATATACATATACACATATATATGCATATATACTGTATATACAGATATATAAATATATATATATATATATATATATATATATATATATATATATATATATATATATATGTATATATATATACATATGTATACATATATACACATATATATAACATATACATATATATTCATATATATATATAATATATATATATATAATAATAATATATACATATATATTCATATATATATATATATATATATATATATATATATTTACGAGCGTGGACGAGGAACGTATATCTAGCTCTAATCACAATTTGAATGACATCTGACCAATTTGGCCACACACATAAAAAGAAGTAAGTTAACAGTAAATGTAAATGGAATTTAAGGAAAAAGCAGGTTTTCACTAATTAGCTTATAATTACATAGATCAGGATATTACACAGGAGCTCCTCACCAGTTCCTTGGCACTGCTCTTACGTCAGTTCACAAATCAACTAGTGCCAATAGCAAAATAAGTTACAATCAATGATGAAACTTCTCAGATACAGAATTAATCTTACTTTGAAAATAATCACACCAAGGTGTAGAACCTCTAAAATTAATCAAATATACAGGAACTCTTGCTGTGGCAGCATATAAATCTTCAGATATTAATCTTGAAGGAATCTTCCACATCGGAAGATCAGGAATTGGCACTGTGGAAAAGCAGGTAGGCACACAGCATCACAATCGCCAATTCTGCAAGACAAACTCACTGTCACTTGGTTCACAAGGAAAACACTTTCACTTTGGGAACGCTGAAAGCTGAGAGGGAAGCAATTAAGAATAGTAAACTGCATGAGTATGCTTATGTTACTTGAATGAAAACATTAACCACTTCACTTATTTGTCTCAGGAATCCAAGGGGCATGCATATTAGAGAGCATGAAAATTATAGTGGAAGATTGGGCGTCGTAACAAACTCCAAATCCAATTGTACCTTTTCCCGCAGGATGTGTTGTCTTGATGTGTAGACAAGACTTTGTAATTAAGCAAAGGGATTTTTGGTGGGACTATGTTAGCACAACAAAGATGGACTACACAGTGGGGGTTAGTCGGGGACCGACCTACCAACGATTCTGCTCTGAGTCTGGCTGGTAATGAACTAACAACTGCATGACCCCTGACCTGTCATTTATATAGTTTTTCATTCCTGCCTTCCAGTCTTAGTCCCATGTGGATGAATGTCCATTAATGTGCCGACTTTTCACCCCACGTCTTGTTGACATCCACAAATGCAGGCGCTGTAGATGGAACGACAGTACCCAAGGGAAATTAAAGGCAGACAAAAGCGGGATAATAGGCAAATTGAGAGGAGGTGAAGTTTCTTCATCGAGACTGCGAGGATTTAGCTAGCGTTAATGTCTAGGGGTGTTTTTACTGCTTCCCTGTTCCTCAATCTGGGTGGTCTTGTTTTGTCTCACCGTATTTTATATTATGTTTTAATTTAGAGTTAGTTTTAAGCACATGGAGCTTTCACGTGCTGTTGTAAATAACAATGACATGTTACAATATATATACATGCACACACACATACACACACACACACACACACACATATATATATATATATATATATATATATATATATATATATATATATATATATATATATATATATATATATATATATATATATATATATATATATATATATATATATATATATATATATATATATATATATATATATATATATATATATATATATATATATATATATATATATATATATATATATATATATATATATATATATATATATATATATATATATATATATATATATATATATATATATATATATATATATATATATATATATATATATATATATATATATATATATATATATATATATATGACTATTTATCACATCACCATGATTCATATACAATCAGAAAGCTACAAACGTCCCTTTAATATCCAATTCACTCTACACTCTTGAAATAATATATTTTCATATATGTTAACGAAGAATTTTAGTTGATAATAAGTCCACCGTCCCGTGGGTCGAACCAGCGACAGACAGGAATCAGGACTACAGTGACGCACTACGAAATCGGCCACAAAGAGGTATAAGTGAATAACATCTCCCATCAACCCACCCGTCGAACTCAGGTGTTTTGCGTTTGGAGCGATATTCACCCACCTCTGCCATGTTGACGTGTAGTGCGTTTGTCGCACGTAGCCATATTATGACTATTTATCACATCACCGTGATTCATATACAATCAGAAAGCTACAAACGTCCTTTAATATCCAATTCACTCTACCACGGGACGGTGGACTTATTATCAACTAAAAATTCCCCTTCGGTAACATATATGAAAATATATTATTTCCGAGGTAGAGTGAATTGGATATTAAAGGCGTTTGTAGCTTTCTAATTGTATATGAATCACGGTGATGTGATAAATAGTCATAATATGGCTACGTGCGACAAACGCACTACACGGTCAACATGGCAGAGGTGGGTGGATATCGTCTCCAAACCAAACACCTGAGTTCGACGGGTGGGTTGATGGGAGATGTTATTCACTTATACCTCTCTTGTGGCCGATTTCGTTAGTGCGTCACTGTAGTCCTGATTCCTCGTCTGTCGCTGGTTCGACCCCACGGGACGGTGGACTTATTATCAACTAAAAATTCCCCTTCGTTAACATATATATGAAAATATATTATTTCCGAGGTAGAGTGAATTGGATATTAAAGGACGTTTGTAGCTTTATGATTGTATATGAATCACGGTGATGTCATAAATAGTCATAATATGGCTACGCGACAAACGCACTGCACGGTCAACATGGCAGAGGTGGGTGGATATCGTCTCCAAAACGCAAAACACCTGAGTTCGACGGGTGGGTTGATGGGAGATGTTATTCACTTATACCTCTCTTGTGGCCGATTTCGTTAGTGCGTCACTGTAGTCCTGATTCCTCGTCTGTCGCTGGTTCGACCCCACGGGACGGTGGACTTATTATCAACTAAAAATTCCCCTTCGTTAACATATATGAAAATATATTATTTCCGAGGTAGAGTGAATTGGATATTAAAGGACGTTTGTAGCTTTCTGATTGTATATGAATCACGGTGATGTGATAAATAGTCATAATATGGCTACGTGCGACAAACGCACTACACGGTCAACATGGCAGAGGTGGGTGGATATCGTCTCCAAACGCAAAACACCTGAGTTCGACGGGTGGGTTGATGGGAGATGTTATTCACTTATACCTCTCTTGTGGCCGATTTAGTTAGTGCGTCACTGTAGTCCTGATTCCTCGTCTGTCGCTGGTTCGACCCCACGGGACGGTGGACTTGTTATCAACTAAAAATTCCCCTTCGTTAACATATATGAAAATATATTATTTCCGAGGTAGAGTGAATTGGATATTAAAGGACGTTTGTAGCTTTCTGATTGTATATGAATCACGGTGATGTGATAAATAGTCATAATATGGCTACGTCGACAAACGCACTACACGGTCAACATGGCAGAGGTGGGTGGATATCGTCTCCAAACGCAAAACACCTGAGTTCGACGGGTGGGTTGATGGGAGATGTTATTCACTTATACTCTCTTGTGGCCGATTTCGTTAGTGCGTCACTGTAGTCCTGATTCCTCGTCTGTCGCTGGTTCGACCCCACGGGACGGTGGACTTATTATCAACTAAAATTCCCCTTCGTTAACATATATGAAAATATATTATTTCCGAGGTAGAGTGAATTGATATTAAAGGACGTTTGTAGCTTTCTGATTGTATATGAATCACGGTGATGTGATAAATAGTCATAATATGGCTATAAAAACAAACGCACTACACGGTCAACATGGCAGAGGTGGGTGGATATCGTCTCCAAACGCAAAACACCTGAGTTCGACGGGTGGATTGATGGGAGATGTTATTCACTTATACCTCTTGTGGCCGATTTCGTTAGTGCGTCACTGTAGTCCTGATTCCTCGTCTGTCGCTGGTTCGACCCCACGGGACGGTGGACTTATTATCAACTAAAAATTCCCCTTCGTTAACATATATGAAAATATATTATTTCCGAGGTAGAGTGAATTGGATATTAAAGGACGTTTGTAGCTTTCTGATTGTATATGAATCACGGTGATGTGATAAATAGTCATAATATGGCTACGTGCGACAAACGCACTACACGGTCAACATGGCAGAGGTGGGTGGATATCGCCTCCAAACGCAAAACACCTGAGTTCGACGGGTGGGTTGATGGGAGATGTTATTCACTTATACCTCTCTTGTGGCCGATTTCGTTAGTGCGTCACTGTAGTCCTGATTCCTCGTCTGTCGCTGGTTCGACCCCACGGGACGGTGGACTTATTATCAACTAAAAATTCCCCTTCGTTAACATATATGAAAATATATTATTTCCGAGGTAGAGTGAATTGGATATTAAAGGACGTTTGTAGCTTTCTGATTATATATATATATATATATATATATATATATATATATATATATATATATATATATATATATATATATATATATACATACATACATATGAATTCAAATCCGGCTTGGAAGCTGAAGTTATATTACACTATTTAATATAAACACACACACACACACACACATATATATATATATATATATATATATATATATATATATATATATATATATATATATATATATATATATATACTGTATATATATGCATTGTCCATGTGGTCTCTGGTGTTTTTGCATGTCCCCTTTTCTATTATTGTGTACATGGTTTTTCTGGAAAGGCTATCCTCAAATCCACTTCCAGTATTGCCTACCATTACTGTACATTGTTTGTGCATGTTATGAAGGCATTTCCTACAATCAGTCTGGCCGTTTTGTTTGTGTTCTTGTATAGGAAGTTCATATTCTGCCATTTTATTGTGTAATCTTTTTCCCAACAGTGCTTGGCAACTGCTGACAACTGATTGTAGTGCCTAATGTTTTGTTTGTGTTGTTTTCCTCGTCTTTGCAGGATTTGCCACTTTCACCGAAGTAACGCTCTTCACAATCTAGACACGCTGCCATGTATAAACCCCCTTCTTACCTCTTCCCCCTCTGCCGACTTTTTGTTTCTAACTATTTAATTCCTAATCGTGTTTTTGTAGCTGCCAAAATTCAGTCCACGAAGAATGCGTTTTCGTACTTCGGGCTTGCGACGAAAGGACTTGTTTAATGCTCGCCAATTCTGTTGTTTAGAGCCCATAAACTTTCCATTCATCCTGAGGCCAGTAATGTTAACTTTTGCGTTGGTGTTTCTTTGCAGCTCGACCTTGGCCTCAAGTTCTGAGTCTAATTACTTGATCCTTCCTGACAGTGAAGACAGAGATGTAGAGTCGTCGGTATAAAGACATAAAAACTTAATCAACAACACTAATTCTCTGAATAATTTTCGCGTCTCCTTGAAAATAATTTCCTGGATATTTTTCTGTTTTTGAACTAGTATTTTCACATTATAAAAATCTTCCAGACCTTTTGCTATTGATTACATTGTATTCTATTCCTTTTATGTTGGTAATTTTTTTTAAAGGATTGTGGCGCTTAAAAGTATTTGAATTATTTTTGTAAACGCTATTTATACAAAACTTGTTAGAACTGTACCAGAAAGTTGACCAACAAAAGTGTCTGAAAATTAACGTTTGGGAGAAGAAGCGATATTAATTGTCCTGAAGTAATCAAGGTCTGACATACAAGAAAGCCCGCTGTCGACCTGTTATGTCGCTTAAATTAGTCATTAACTTATTCACCGGTCCGGACAACATCGCAACTAATTAGCCTGACGCTTGCTTCCTAGCAACGGTGGATCACGCGGTAAATGAGCCATGAGTTAGCTTGATGTATCACATAATAGTTGAGGGTTTAAGAATATGTTTAATAATTTATTCTTTGTGGCTCTAAGGCATAACGGCTGCAGATCCCACCAACCCTTTATGATATTCTCTCATCCGGAGAAGTCCGTTTCGTGTTTTCAGTTTTCATAATGACATCCATGTTTGCTGAGTTAAACAAATTATAGTCTTCAAGATAAATGTTGTTAACAATGCCAGTTGGAGTTTTAGGGTCAAATAATTAGGATCATATTTTTCGGTTTTCTGTTTTTAACGTAAATGTTGGTGCAACGCCAGGCACTATGTCCTTATCTAACACGGGTAGACGATTATATTGATAGGGTATGGAAGGGGGAAGGTATGGATTAACTCTGTGAAGGCACAGAGATACGGTGTCGCCGGAAGAAAGATATGCGAGTGGCAAGATTAGTTCCCTGAACATTTTCTGCATAAATACATTTCTGGATTTTTTAGTTTTCTGTGAAAGAAAACTATTGTGCCGGCTTTGTCTGTCCGTCCGTCCTCAGATCTAAAGTTACCGAGGCTAGAGAGCTGCAAATTGGTTTGATGATCATCCACCCTCCAATCATCAAACATACCAAATTGCAGTCTCTAGCCTCAGTAGTTTTTATTTTATTTAAGGTTAAAGTTAGCCATAATCGTGCATCTGGCAACGATATAGGATAAGCCACTACCGGACTGTGATTAAAGTTTCATGGGCCGGGGCTTATACAGTATTGTACCGAGACCACCGAAAGATAGATCTATTTTCGGTGGCCTTAATTATACGCTGTAGCCGCTGCACAGAGAACTTGACTGCGCCGAAGAAACTTCGGCGCATTTTTTACTTGTTATATATAGATATATAATCGTGTGTGTACGTGTATGATTTTAGTCATTTTAACACGTGATTCGTTTATCACGCATTAACACAGGTGAAAATTTAAGAGATGGGTATAGGTCCCGACTGTTAGACTTTATTTCCAAGCCACTGACGAAAGACTGTTACATGGTGTTAGAAATCACAATATACTGTATGTACTACAGAGACAGTACTGATGAACATACAAAATCATTTGAGACTTCAGATCTACCAATGACAAGTGCAAGGAGGGAGGGGCGAAAAAACTGATTAGTACTACTGGCCCCATACTGTGTTTACAAATATGATAATCATTTTTCCATGCAACTTTACTGCCTCCCTTAAAATTAAAATATTTTACACATTTCTTCTGAAATTTTAGGATCAAAGTTAAACATGCCTTGACTGATATTCATATCATGGCCTTAACTTTCTTCTATAAAGCTAGGATCAGTGGAGTGGCAAAAGAATATAGCGTATTCTAATAACACACTGAAATGAATATCACTGAATCAAACTTATATATATATATATATATATATATATATATATATATATATATATATATATATATATATATATATATATATATATAACTGTGAGCATCACTATATTGTGATCGAAAATAATGATTAAAAGCCACAATAATATAATTGATAAATTGCATATTTTAAGACATAAAAATATACAAGAAAGGGGATAAAAACGAGGAGCTTTCGACCGTTTGCTGTCAACGGTCCTCTTCAGCCAAGTTGGCTGAAGAGACCGTTGCGCAAACGGTCGAAAGCTCCTCGTTTTTATCCCTTTCTTGTATATTTTTATGTCTTAAAATATACAATTTATCAATTATATTATTGTGGCTTTTTAATCATATATATATATATATATATATATATATATATATATATATATATATATATATATATATATATATATATATATATATATATATATATATATATATATATATATATATATATATATATATATATATATATATATATATATATATAATATATATATATATATATATATATATATATATATATATATATATATATATATATATATATATATATATATATATATATATATATATAATAATTACGGCTTTTAAGGAATCTGCACCATTATCGTTTATGCTGGTCTTTATGAGCATACAGGCTGAACTTTAAAAAAATTACAATTTGTTTTGAACTTATCAACATTCTTATTAATCTCTAAAAAAAACTGGCATTTCAAATGCATTCTTTATATTGAGAAAAAAACTTGAATTCGTTTAACTTGTTAGAATTCCTGCACGTATCTATTTATTGATTTGCCGTCATCGTCATTTATGTTTCGTCATTTCTGATTATTTTCTTGCCCTGCTGTCGGAGAAAGGTATTGGAAGCCGGAGAATCGTGGTGGTAAAATGGGCGGTTCTTCACAAGAACGTGAGAAGTGGGAAATGTGTCGGTCCTATCTGCGTTATGTGTCTACATCAATTTGTTAATTTTCATTTTAGTAAAGTCTTTTAGGTAATTCTCAGTATTAGCTCAGCGCCTGTTTTTACTTTGGAAACTGGTTTTTTCTACACTTTTAGGGCTTCTGATACTGGCGGTACGTTGGTTTGTTGTCGGCCAAATGGAATGTCCCTTCGCCGATTTTAGTAGTGGCCCGGGCGGCGGGGGGGATATGAACCGTTCCAAACAGACGTACCCCAGCTCTGTCTTGTGAAGATCTCGTATGGAAACCCCTTGTTGAATGGGCTTCAGGGGTTAATTACAGGTTAATTACATTCGTGCGACAAAAATTGAAGGTAAATCCATAATTAGCAACCAAAAAACTGTAGAAAAAGTCAAGTTAGAAGGAAATCGCCGCCGCGGAGCTACTACTTAGATCTATCAGTCTTTCAATCATACTCATTGAAACATAGATGTCTCGTGCAGGTTAGAATGAACTGAACGACTAAATTAACGAAGACTTTTTTTTTTTTATTTAAACAGAGATAAGAGTTGAGAAACGCGTCGCATCTGCTGCCAGTCAAGGTTATTATCTCAGGCAGCAGCTGAGGTCAGCAGTAAAACTCTCGTCTCCAAAGAGAAAAACGTAATTTTTAAAAATGGTCCTCGCAGAACTGGCGTCTTTAGATGATAATCTAATCAACTGATTAAAATGCAGCGTCACTGTTAACAAACTGAAATGAGAGTACAAGCACTTTGGGAAACTGCGCGCATACTCTATTTTGTTGGATTTTTTCAAAAGTCGGGATTACAAGGACGGGAAAAAGGTAGAGGGAGGAAAAAAAAGCTAATAAAGAAAAAATGAAATTTACAATGGAACACTAATTTTATGAAGTAGAGAGATAGACAGATAGACTGACCCCCTTACAGTGTTAAAATTTGTTATAATATAATATTAGCAGGTCATAGGATCCCACCTCTCTCTCTCTCTCTCTCTCTCTCTCTCTCTCTCTCTCTCTCTCTCTCTCTCTCGCTCACTTTAGTACATAAAGAGATAACGTTTCATTGAAAGATATGTAAATTAAGCTCAAAGAAAACTTCAGTAATTCCTTCAGAAACATATTAAAAACATATATTAACCGCCTATTCCGCACTTATCTCCAAGTGAACTATTTTAGCCGTTAAAAAAGGCTATGAAAAAAACATAAAAGCCTACTGAAGAAAACTGTTACATTTTTCTCTTGACCTGAGAGTTGCATCCATTGTGTATCAGGAAATAAATGTTTAAATGGATTATTTATAATATATATATATATATATATATATATATATATATATATATATATATATATATATATATATATATATATATTCAGGTACAGGTATACTTAGGTTCCAATTTCTTTAATGACTTTTGTAGGTCCATCGCTACCGACTTGGTCTACCACTCAGGAGACCGAGGTTCGTTCCTGGTGTGAGTCAGAAATTCATTTCTGTAAAACATGTGCTCATGCATTCATTGTTTCCACCCACCCACACACACACACACATTATTATATATATATATATATATATATATATATATATATATATATATATATATATATATATATATATATATATGTGTGTGTGTGTGTGTGTGTGTGTGTGTGTGTAAAACATGGTATACTTAGGATAAAAGCTCATGTAATGTTTCAATATAATCATCATACTATAAAGATATTTATATCAAGAAATACACCTAACAATTTCTAGCAAAGCAACAAGAAGAAGTTGGCCTAAAGACCTGTCCCACCGGCTATTACGAATGCAAGGAGGAGTTTGCATCCCAGATGCGAGGCTTTGTGACGGAGTCCCAGACTGCATTATGGGAGATGACGAAGCAGATTGCGGTGAGTAAAAGTCTTTCCTTTAAAAGTCTGATATGTTACCTTGATTTAGAAAAATCTGATGCTTCAGATAATACCAATAAAATTTCATAAACACTGGTATTACTGTCAGAACCTCAAAGATCTGCTACAACATTTAATACTCACAGTAAGGTAAGGGATACTGTGCGATGCACTGAAATTCTAGCTTATAGTTGTTGCGGTTCATAACATTTGCAGTGATTATACTGATTCATAATTTCCTTTCCAATTTCTGAACAGGATATCTGCTCAAATATCTTTCTTTTAGAGGAGTGGATATTGCAATACACACACACACACACACACACACACACACACACACACACACACATATATATATATATATATATATATATATATATATATATATATATATATATATATATATATATATATATACAGTATATATACAGTATATATATATGTATGTATGTATAGTATTCCTCAATAGGACGTATAAAAACGAAGCATCATGAAATTATCGAAAATATTCAATGAAAAAGTATGTAATCTCGTTGATGTTTTATGGCTGGATCATTGATAACGAGAAAGCGTGATTCAACAATAACCTATACCCGCCAATGTTTTTGTTTTCCTTTTTCCATTTTTGTCAGGAAGTTAAAGTATAAATTCAAGTTTTTCTTTGCCGAATAGCAGTTAATGTCATCCGAACGGTTTTTCCCATTTGCGACATTTAGTTTAATCTTTGTCTTATTATAAGATGACGACGCCGTTGAAATGAAAACAATTTCGGGAGGCTTTTCAACTGTCAATCTTGTAAATTTATAACAAGAGCGCTTGATATTAATATTATATACAGCACCGCTACTAATCTTGTAATGTCAAGTAATTTTGATTCCGTTCAGCTAAAAAATACGTTGTTACCAGAGTCCGTTTTCTTTGAACTGAGAGAATGTAATAAAATAAGCTAAGTTGCAATGAGACGAAACGATAAACACTTCGTTATTAGAAAATGACATGGAATCAAGAAATAATGAAAACTGGGAATAGGTTTTACCTCGGAAAGTGTTTGAAAACAAGAATATTGACAAAGGTACTCGATAAGAGAGACCTTTGCTCTTGATTGCACTGTACACTTGGAAACCACAATCTCTGACCCACCTAGGTCGTGCTCCGAGTTTATGAGCGGGGCCTTTCTGGACAGATTCTACCCTTCCCTCCCCCTCCCCCCTTTCCTAACTACAACCCGGCAGTTTCAGCATTTTTTCTTCGTTTCGATATTATATAGGTTGTGTTCAGCACAGTGTTCTCTATATAATCATACCATGACTGCTTTGCATTATATGCAGCAAAATCATTAAAAAAAAAAAAAAAAAAAAAAAAAAAACAGCCAAAGCAAAATCCGGAAGAGTTCAAAAGGCGTTCGAGTGTGTTTCAATCCATGATAGTTGGCGTTGCCCGCTGTCCAGAAAGGCACCACTCATAAACTCGGAGCACGACCTAGGTGGGTCGGAAATTATGGTTTCCGAGTGTACATGCGCCCACACGTTTTCGTTGGCCAAAAGCCCTTAAGAACAAAGGGGTCATGACTAATGCTGTCTTAAAATGAAGGACGAAATATTTGCTAAAGAAAAGAAGCTTCAAAATGGGTCTTGAAATTTGTAGCATTCATTGTAGGACTAAAAATAGAATGAGTCCCTTTACCTGTGACAAAGCTATGGCAACTGTTACAAAAGAGAGAGACTTTCATGGTAATCGAGCGGCTCTGAAATAACTTTTTGACCCAAGTTACAACTTCGTCACAAAGGTGTCCCTACATTTTGACTTTCGTTTTAAGGTGCCTAATTTCAAAGTATGCAACTCCTCTAAGAAGCCGTATCAAACAATACTTTATTAATTTAGCGGCGTACTACGAGAATGCCAATAAGACATCCATCCATTACTCCACAGCAAAGCTAGAGGTGACAACAGTGAATTGCCCTAGTGGTTATTATCAGTGTGATGGAGGAGTCTGCGTTCCAACCCAATATCTCTGCGATGGAATTCAGGACTGTATTATGGGAGATGACGAGAAGGCCTGCGGTGAATAGACACAGAGCGCGTATGTATATTTACCGACAAAAGCAATAATCTAAATGAGTTACAGCTTTCAAATGTAAACAGAACCATTTTATGCATATATATATATATATATATATATATATATATATATATATATATATATATATATATATATATATATGTGTGTGTGTGTGTGTGTGTGTGTGTGTGTGTGTGTGTGTGTGTGTGTGTGTGTGTGTCACACATTGCCACAGGTGAAAAATAAGACTGGTTTCTGACTTTATTTCCAAGCCACTGACGAAGGATCTACACCCTGTCTCTTATTTTTCACCTGTGGTAAGTGTGATAAATGAATCACGTGCAAATGTGATAACATATATATATATATATATATATATATATATATATATATATATATATATATATATATATATAATATATATGTATATGTATATATATGTGTGTGTATGTATGTGTGTGTGTGCGTTTGATAACAAAAACATTTAAGTCCAAAACTGTGAGGAAGATATCCTTCGTACAATAACCAGAATTCATCTACCCTAATTACAATACCAGGCAGGGATACAATTCCTGAAGTCCATTTTCTCTTTGCTTCTAGGTTCCCAAGGAGGACACTGATTGCCCCTGAGGACATGACTGAAAGTTCTAAACTGGTTTTCAATATAACATACATTGCACTGATTGCCTGACTGCGCTTTGCACCGCACCAGTTGCTTAAGAAGTAAAATTCATTATTTTAATTTCGTGAAGTTTTCTTAACCTATTTGTGATTCATTACGCATAAGATATCAAAAAGCAAAAGGTTTCGTATCACCAACGGTAATTATGTTCAGTTACTATGTTAAATATCTAATGACATAAGATTTTGGGGAATTAACCAGACCTTCTTCGAAATATCTTAGTAGGGAATTCTAAAAGCTTGTGCTAGTAACTGGTTTAAAAAATCTGTGAATATGGCCAAAGAAAATCTGGAAAATATAGTCATATATAACACAATGTAAATCCATTATTATATATATATAACCGAATGGCAGATCACAATAAGAACTTAAATCAAGTTGGGAAACAAATGAAGAACCTCAGGGAAGAAGAGATTCTCCACTCATTTCCCCTCTGGTTTCAACGCCTATATTGTGTGAGGAAATCGAGAATTTAAGATATCAATATGGCTAATAAAATGCGTGTATATGTGTTGACAGTGGGCGGGAGAGTCTGTACGTGGCCCTGCGTGACAACGATTATCTACGGGTAATAAAATGTGGGTATTAACCCGGTATGTATCCACCTACGCGTCACCTCCGAAGTGCTAGTACTAAACTTGGCGGAAGCTCAATGGGACGCCGTGTTTAGTACTAGCCCCTTGGCGATCAAAGCATTAAATACACCCATTTCTATATATTTCTATATTATAATAAACGATATCTTTGATCCCCGATGGGCTAGTACTAAACACGGCGTCCCATTGAGCTTCCGCCATGTTTAGTACTAGCAACTCGGAGGTGACGCGTAGGTAAAGTATACCTTAATCAGATTTACCAGACCACTGAGCTGATTAAGGTCTCCTAGGGCTGGCCCGAAGGATTAGACTTATTTTTTCGTGGCTAAGAACCAACTGGTTACCTAGCAACGGGACCTACAGCTAATTGTGGAACCCGAACCACATTATAGCGAGAAATGAATTTCTATCACCAGAAACAAATTCCTCTAATTCTTCATTAGCCGGCCGGAGACTCGAACTCGGGCCTAGAGATTGCTAGCCGACAACTCTACCGACTTCCCAACGAGGACGCGTAGGTACATACATGCCGGGTTAATACCTAAAATGTGTTTGAACCTACCGTCATCTGATAGCGTTAACCTCTCTCACCACTGGCTTCTGTATAAGGTACCTTGGTCTGAGGGTGAAGATAGTACGCAACATCTCTAGGGCAGGGGCGTGCCCATTCCGGTCTTTCTTATACCACCGACATTTTTGACAGCATTGATACAGAAATTATATCATAAGGCGTCACTTAGAATGACTGCCATGAAGTCCAAAACATCAAAAACTAAAGTCCCAACTTAGGCACCCATTTCAAGCGCCCCTTCCCCTTCCTCCTCTCGAATAAAATCATATCCTAAAATTTCAGCCACAGAAGAAAAGGGAAAATAATATTTCACACGATCTCTTAAGTAAGGATGAAGACTACGACATATGAAGTCAACAAAAGGACAAAGCAAGAGTGAAAGGATAACAAAGGAAAATAATTCATGTGTAAAAGAGACATCTGCGAGTGACGAAAGTTTAAGCTACAATTTTTGCTTCAAGAGTAACAAAGCATGTACAAACAAATTAAAAGAAATCAACAGTAATTATTCCTCATTTCCTAATGTTACGCTCACTACAGGTCAAGAAAGTGAGGAAAACGAAAGGAGGTTAATCACAGAGCTATACAGCCAGGGATAATTTCTTGCAAATATGCGTGCTTCGTTAAAAAAAAAAAAAAATCAGATTACCCATATATTCCAATCGGTATTTATGAACAAACTGTGTGAGATTAGTCTCTTTACTGTAAGGACCTTTTACTTTATTTAGCCTTTGTAATTTAGGTTTTTTGGAGTGAATGTGGAAAGGAAACCTTAAACATTAAGTAGGAATAAGTAAGAAATATCCTTGGGAATGCTACGTTGGATGTGCGGAGTGACAAGAAGAGACAGGATAAGGAATGACTTCACAAGAGGGACGGTGAAAGTTACAGAAATATCAAAGAAGCTGCAACAGAGACGATTACAGTGGTTTGGACATGTTATGAGAAGAGAGGAGGATTCTGTATGTAAAAGAACCATGAATATAGAAGTGCCTGGAACAAGGAGGAGAGGTAGACCAAGAATGAGATGGAAAGACACAGTTAACAGGGACATGAAGGAGAAGAACGTGAGTGAGGTAATGGTGCATGATCGCAGAAGATGGAGAAGACTAATAACAAACACCGACCCCATATAAAGATGGGAAAAGCTGAAGATACAAAAGAAGTAGTAAGAAATATCCTTTATTATAATTTGAGCACATTTTTCTCCAACAAATGGATGATTATAATAATAGTACCAATTGACGTTCCCGATATTAATAATAACAGTAATAACTAAAAATTCATGACAGAAATCCATAAAGGATCAAGATTAACTCAGTGTCTTATCATTAATCTAATCTGCATCTCACTAAAGTGATTCCCAAAACATCCTCTTTTGTCTTGTGTGTCGATATAAGAAATAAAAACTGAATTTCGAAGAGCAGCATTATTCAGTTATTAATTCTTCTATTGCAGCTTTTATATAAGCAAAAAATGAGACAAGAGCTTCAAGCGTATCTTAAATATGTCCAATACTTTTTCACAAAGAAAGAGAGAGAAAGAGGTACAAGAAGACATCTTCCTCAGTTAAAGAATTATTACCACAAAATATTATCTGCTTCATCATACACAAAAAACTGAAATTTATCTTGAATACATTTCTGTTATTCTGTGCATGAGATGTGAGCTTATTGTCTCCTAATCCTTATTGTCCGAGTCCTCTGTAAAATAATCCATTTAGGCCTTTTTGCCCCAGGAAGAATCTCAACACACACCGAGTAGATTCTTCAAGAACTAACAATTTAGAGTAAACTGTTCAACAACTTTTCAGCATTAATTACGGCTAATATCTGAGCCTATCCGGTCACTAATGCACTTCAGGATACGGCTGAGAGAGAGAGAGAGAGAGAGAGAGAGAGAGAGAGAGAGAGAGAGAGAGAGAGAAAATGATGGTGGTCAAGTGTGTTTGCGTACGTTTCTCCCAAAACTTCCCTCAACTGTTTTGACAAGAGTTCTTTAACGAAATTGGAAAACAATTTTCTCTCTTCCCTGACTAAATTTGATAAAGGCGTAGTAGCAAGGCTTGTCCAGTGTTCTAACTTTTATCACTAACTATATAAAGTGAGTAAAGTAACAAGTTTTACTCCAAGTCCCTTTTTAAAAGCGCCTCTGCTCACTTACTTAGCCCTCTGCTTAGTATTGCACCGAGGAACCACTAGAGGACAATTCAAACTTTTTCCCTCTGATCCTTTTATCCATTCTCTGCTTACCCAGTCACCATTTCACCATTTAAACATGATAACGTTAGTTGAATTATGCATGCTGAATATCCACTTATAGAGAAAATATAGTCAACATGAAAAGTAAATGTTGAAAGTTAGATAAGGTGAGCAAATTACGTTGGAACAAATTATAGTTTCTGGTATCTCGAATCACCTTAGTCTCTGTAATTCTTAATTGGCTGGCAGAAAATCTTTCCGGTAACGAACTCGGATTCTTGTCGAGTTAAAAATCGTGAAGCTAAATCAACGGAAAATAACTAGAAGGAAGATTATAAGCCTTTCCTCTCTTGTTGGTGTTGGTAAACAAACTCAGAGAGATTGTCTGGACGGCTGAAGTTCCTAACCAACGTGCGTGTCACCCTAGACGTTGGAATGGAATGGAATATAGAGTTTAGGCCAAAGGCCAAGCACTCGGTCCTATGAGGTCATTTAGCGCTGGAAAGGAAATTGAGAGTAGGTAGGTTTTAAAGGTGTAACAGGAGGAAAACCTTGCAGTGGCACTTTGAAATAATAGTTAGGAGAGGGTGGATAGCAAGATGGAAGAAAGATGATATGAATAGAGGTACAGTAAAAAGAATGAAAGTGGTTGCAACTCGTGGCCGAGGGGACTCCTCAAAGAACCTTTAGCAATGACTACAGTGCACCCCGTGAGGTGCACTGATGGCACTGCCCCCCTACGGCGCCCAAGACGTTGGCTGTCATAAATATCATTCGCATCAGTCTCGTGCCACTTGCATTAGTCGTGCTGTTTTCTCTCCCCGCGGTATTAGCTCTGTTCGAGCCAAGCACTTCATCTGTCTCCTTCTCGCCCTCATCTGGAAATTTTCCTTGCCAAGTAGAAACTCACATAACCCTCCCTTCGTAACCCACGACGATTGCATGATCTGCTTCTAAATTGCTTGTGATGGCAAATCAGAGAGCTTCGAAAATTTCTTCCTTATACCTGTTTTTTTCTGCTTAGCTAAATGCAGATTTACTTATTATTTGCCTTAAGTATTTAAATATTATCCGTGTAAATACAACTCACTAGATATTCCATTCTTAAAATTTAAGCAAAGCAAGTTCGTTGTAAATTTATAGAAGCATTTAATTACATAAAAATTAAGGTGTGCTGTTTGTACATCAAAAATTTGACAAAGTTCGAAAAGGGTGTCATTTTTTTAATGGTCAATATATAAGTGAGTATCTACACAAGTCACCTGGACAGTTTTCCTTAAAACTTAAAACTCATTAGGCCATTTTGAATTCATACTAAGTATTATTCGCTCCTCGTTACTATTAATTCCCTTTCACCAGGACAAAGTACCTTCTTTTATTACTTTTGTTAATTAAATGGGAATATAGCTATAGCTCTCTTGATCAAGCAGATAATAAACCGTAATGGACAACGCAATGCAAGTATAAATATAACTTCGGACATCAGACTTATATTATTTTCTTGCAGTCGGCTATTATCTATGCTTAATTTTGGCTTCCTCTGCTGTAGATATATACTTTGTTCCTGCAACCATTGATAATCTATAAAACAATCTAAATGTAACTGGGAGTTTCACGAAATTAAAAAAAAAACAAAATTTGATAAAAGGGGCATTTACATTTTATATCAGAAGAAAAATCCATGCGGTGCTTCAGGCAACATCAGAATTACATTTGTTGTTCGACCAAAGACGCATTAAAAAATTAAAAGTTGCAAAGGTGTGAGTAAAATTTTAAATAAAAAAAAGCTTTCATTCGTAAACCTACCACGTAAAAAAAAATTGACGTACCGATCAATAAATAACGTCTGTTCTTTTCGTTTTGCTTCGCCTGGCAAAATAAAATTTTAATGCGACATCCGCTGCTGCTGTAAAATGCGAGCGAGCGGAAGTTAAAGGATTCTTTTTAATATTTACAGCCTCGTTTTAGACCAGTAACAAAGCTTTCGGACGTAAAACTTTCAGTATAGCATTGACAGAGAATTTAGAGAGCGATTAAGACCAGTAAATGCGTGAAGTATACGTTTCACGGTGCAATTCTTGGCATCTTAGGTAGTAGACCAATGCACTGTATATATATATATATATATATATATATATATATATATATATATATATATATATATATATATATATATATATATATATATATATACATATATATATATATATATATATATATATATATATATATATATATATATATATATAATCAACACACAATCACCTGTGGAACAGAAATAAATTTCTGAATCACATCAGGATCGAACCCAGGTCTTTCAATTGAAAGGCAAGAGCGCTGCCCACTAGGCCATACAATCCTAATGTGAGTCAGAAATTATATATATATATATATATATATATATATATATATATATATATATATATATATATATATATATATATATATATATATATATAATTTATATATATATATATATATATATATATATATATATATATATATATATATATATATATATATATATATATATGTATGTGTGTGTGTATGTATGTATGTATGTATGTATAACTGAATCACAAAACGAAATTTTCCTCGCCCTGCAAACCAAGATTACACGTAGAATCCGTCACTTGAAGCCAAAAGTTAACCTCAAAGACAGACGTTAATTACTAAAGGTCGCCAGTTAAGGGTTATTAACCTTAACAAAGAATATTTGAGATGAATTTGATTTTAAACGCAACGGTTCTTCCAAACATTCGGACGCGAGGCATACAAAAGCATCGAGATTTAACCGGATTTTGCTTACCCTAAATCCTAGGTATTTTACTGGAATAATGCCAGCTAACAATAAAATAATTTGATCGCAATCTAGACTTTCGTGAACATATACCGTAAGTGGCAGGCGAAGGGGAACAAAGGAAATTTGAAATACAGAAAACAAAGGATAAAAGAATGGGCGAAGTTTTGAACAAAAGGATCACTTTAGGACGAACGCGTTGCGATGCATCAACGACCGACGGGAGTTCGCAATTGTTTCTCACTTCAATTAATAGAATAATAGACAAAGAAAGGGGAAGAGGTCCAACTGACGTGTTATCTCTCCCGAAAGCTTGGTTCTTCTCTTCAGTCGTTCCCGACCGAGCCTAGGTCAGAACAGAAGTCCCACCAGGTGTCCATGTTCTGTTTTCAAAACATTCGCCATGAGACAGGTGAGCGAAAAGGGCCGTAGGACCACCTATTTTAAGGTTGATATGGGAATTTTCCCATAGGGGAAAAATGGCTAAATGCTACCTATCCTTCCTCCAACTGACGGTAAGGTTTTGAAACTGAAGATGCACCTATATAGACAATGTCTTTTCCCCCGGGTCTCAGTCAGGGCTGATATTTTACAATCAAAAGCCACGAGGGCTTAACAGCAGTAATATTTGTAAAGCTCCTCTTAAGAGGGCCTTACTCCCTTTCTGGGCGTGAAGGTCTATACTACAAGCTGTTCGCCTCCGTAGGTTACTCTCCTTCCCTGAGCAGATTAGTCCTGGTTAGCCTACCTTAGCTACAGAACTATTCTAACTCCTGAGCAGGATATGAGCTATAATCACTACTTAACCTAATTCTAATAGTACTAGAAGGTGCTTACGGTTATTATATAGGCTACCTCTACAATCATGATGTGTTTTAGACCTAGCCTAGGGTACATTCTATGATATTCCTAGCCTAACCTATCCCAACCCGATCAGAGCACCAACATAAGAGTTACACATTCTAACTAAATTACAACATGGTTTATGTTTAATACAATTAAAATTTACTAGTTAATTCAGCGAGGGCGTCTCTATATGATAAAATGGGTGCCTCACTGAGGTCTTAGGGCTGATGCGTGTCACGAGCATCGTGGCTCGTTTCACAATAGTTGAGATTACTGAAATTAGTTAGGCTACTTGTTATGATTACTGCAGCTCGGTGGTAAGTGGAAAGAACAAGGTTACTAAATCTGATGTACTGTACTTTAAGGTGTCAGGCTAGGTACAATAAAAGGAAGAGATCACACTACACTTCTCAGCAAGTGTCAGGATCACCTTTAGATGTTAGGCACTGTGCCGAGAGGGCACTAGTGCCAGGATGAGCGTGATAGCTCGGCAACTACTGGGTTTCCCTTCCGCTTCCTCTTCTCTTCTTCTTCTTCGGCTCTCCAAGGCCTATCAGTAGCTGGCCTAGCAGGTGATGAGAGCACCAACCTGGGACAGGCCAGAAGGGCCAGCGGGCGCGGTCAGGGGCACCGCAAAGCTGCGTGGATTACCCGCCGCTGCGATAACCGAGCGAGCCATCTCGACTCTGCGTCCGAGGATGCCAGTTCCTGGTTCTGCCGGAAGGGGTACTATTTCGATCCTCCAGGGTTCATCCCTGGAATCAAATTCTGTGAAGAAGAAGCTGGGCGCTGGAGGCCTCCAGTCGCGAATATCAACTGCATGGGGAACCCTAAATCTCCCGGAGGAGGATTCGCCTCATGATTTAGACCTCGGCATAGAGGCCTTTCCATTATAGCCCAACGTCCGTGGGCGATCGGAGTCTGGCACTGCTCAGTGCTCGCAAAGTGGCACTGGCAGCAGTTGAGGGTCAGCATGCTCGATAAGGTCCGGAGGTGCAATACCTCTCGGACGACTTGGGTTTGGCTGGTGGCAGAGATTCCCTGCCCCAGCAGGGAGATCAGCCTCTCCTAGAGTTTTAGCCTGGGGGCGTCCGCTGGGCGTTGTTTGCCTGGGCAGCCCTCCCACCGGAGGGTCTGCCCGCTTGCACGTCCTGCAGCGGTACTGCCCTCCGAATCTCTCTTCGCGGAGGGGAGGACCTTCTTGGTGGGCCAGTCATGCATTGGAGGGCTAGGCCTGAAATAGGTTGGGTGGCGCTCCTTCCGCGGACCACTTTGGTGGGCGGAAGGTGGAGGGTTGTCATTTTTGAGAGTTTTAGATGGGGCCTCCGTGGAGGAGGTAACGCGGCTGCGGAGTGGCGTTGGTGACGGGCTTCCGCAGAGAAGATCCCGACCCAACAAGAAGGCCACTCCGGGCCGAATTCCACCTACCACGCCGAGGCGGTGGGGTATCGTGCCCCAAGGTGTCATAACCTGGAGTTGGACAGTAGGAACGGTGATGGTGTGGCCCTCTATCCACTTCATTTCCCACCGCGTTTCTTCGTCAACCATGGCACCGGCTGGCACTTGGGCCCTAGTGATCAGGCACGTTCGCCGTAGTGTCTACTGTGACCGAAGGGTCACGGCAGGCTAGTGTTTGAAGAGGCCACCAGATGAACTGGCTTCCAGTCCTCGGCAAGGATCCGCGTGACCAGCAGCAGAAAATGAAGTGCTGATTAGGGGTTGGAATTGGTGGCGGGATACGATGTGGACAGGCCGGAGATCCAGCATTGTAGTGGCTGGCAGCCCCATTACAGGATTTGAAAATGGGCCTTTGATGGGCCTGCGCCTGCAGTAACTGTTGGAGGAGAGGCTGAGCGGATGAATCGGGAGCGGAGTTCTGGCTGGTAGGGTTAGGCTGCTTATTAGTGCCGAGTTTGTACCGGCACTCAGCTTCAGCGTGGCCCCCCTTCTTGCAATAGTTGCATATGGTCGTCCTACTAGGCAGTCCATTCTTCCTCAAGTAGTGGAGTTCGAGAGGTAGGCCGGAGGGATGATTCGCTTGAGAGGTGCTGCGCGACTGATTGAAGGTTTCCTACGACCAGCCACATGGCTGCTTCCATAAGTGTGGAGGGCTGTTTATCGTTAAGATATACCGGCAAGGGGCCCTGGTACACATTGAAAAGGTCTTCTAGCATGGTCCGATTGAAGAGATCCTCAAACGTCGTGCAGGCCAAGGAGTCGACCCAGGCGCTGTACCGGACTGGGGTTTGTGACATGCCCATTCCGTTCAAGACCAGCTGACTTTTGGCAAGACTCGAAACCGTTGTCTCCATTTTTCTGGGTTATTTCAGGCCTTTTGTAATGACTCACGAACTTCCGCCATGTTGCCTCTCTGGCTCTTTCTCCAGTGAGCGTAAGCGCTGCCTGGCTTTTCCCTCCATATGCTTGGCTAGTATTAAGGCCTGCTTTCCGTGGTGCTGTAGTTATCGAAAAGAGCCTCTGATTTCTCCAGCCATGCTTCCTGGCTCCTCGTCCTCAGTCCACTTGGGACTAGGAGAATTGATGTCGAAATTGGAGCACGATGCAGCAGGTGTAGGACTGAGGCTTGATGGCTAGCCATAGCTTCGGCATTCTCCATTTTCGCCTTCTCTGCTCGAGCCCTTCTCTTTAGGCTGTTCAGTTTCCTTTGCAGGCTAACTCATGCTGTCTCCTTCTTCTTCTCTTCCTCTCTCATACTGCCTTTGCTCGGCTTCATACACCCTTCGTTCCTTCTCTTCATACTTCCTCTGCTCACTCATACTTCCTCTGCTCGAGTCTTTCTTCCTTCTCCCGCTTGGCCAAGTCGTCCACTTGCTCCTTAACCCAGGTGGTAAGTTCCGAGCCGGTGAGACCTGCCGCCGTCCCCAGCCCCAGAAAGGTTTTATAATGCTCTGCTGCCATGGTTCTGGTGGGGAAGGGCGTCTAACCGGGTCGACGGGCGTACTTGGGCAGCGAGGAAGTGTCTCTTCAATAATGACGGCACCCTTTCAAAAGGTGGCACTGTAGTTTGGGTGTGCGTGTACAGGTTTACACTGTGCACCAGTATCCCTTTAGGCACTGGTGCAGGTTAGGTTCCAGAAGAACCTTCTCTTCTGTGTTCCTTTGGTTTTGTTTTATTTATTTTCTGGATTCTGCTTGGTGGCACTTATGTTAATGTGTTCTAGGGACCCTTACTGGAGTCCAACTCAGGCTATATAAGGAAAGGCACTTCTACACTCCCGCAGAGTGCAACAAATGAATGAGAGAGAAAGGGAAGGTAAAAGAGAGGAGAGAGAGAGAGATAGAGAAGCAAGCGCTATTCCAGTGATGAGTGCCAAAATTATTGGCACTGTGGAATAAAGTGAATATGGGTTTTTTTTTTTCTTAAAGATCCCCGTGAGTGGCTGGTCCCAGTACCGCAACGGCTGGCCCTCTTTTCAGAGGGTGAAAACTACTGCTTGCTTCGGTCTGGATAGCAGGCCTCACTCGTGACCTACAGTTTATCATCATATCGTGTAATTACCTAACTTGTCCTCATCTATTGTGGGAGAGGTGTTTCTTTTGTTTGGTTTATTGTATTCGACGACTAGCCTAGTGTCGGCCGTGCTCTTTCTTTGAAGAGGGTCAATATTAATTTAGGTTAGGATGCTTATTTGAATGATTTAGAGAGAGAGAGAGAGAGATTTTTCAATCAGCGAATTTCTTGCTGCTTGAGAACATGTAAACAAAGATTTTATACATGCACAATGGCATGGATCTTAATAAATGATATAGATGCGTCGTCTTGGCTTCCTTAGGATTACTTTATTATCTTAATTCTCCCGGGAGCCGACACACAAAGTTTATCAAAATTTTAAATTTTCTTTATATGATTTTATAGTAGGTATTCGTATAGGAACTTGTTATTACTCCTAACTAAGGCCTAACTTTCTCACAAAAGGCCTAAATTATCTTTTGGTTTTTTCCTAGCTAAGATATTAGGAGGTGGGTTGCTACGAAAAAGCAAAAATATATGCCCCAAGAGTGGGCGGGAGCAGAGTCGAGGTCACAATAACAAGGTCGCTGGAGATGGCGCTGCTGGGTCCCTGCTAGGCCTAAATTTCAAAAACAACCTCGGCTGGCGAAGGAAACTCAAAATGGCTGTTCTTCACACAAACAGTTCGGAATAATTTCAAACAACCGCTGGGCGGTATTTTTAGCACAAATTCAAACAACGAACGAAACAAATGCAGGTATCCGTATTTTACTTTTAAATATACAACAATCATGCATAGTGTTTGATATATGATGGAAAACGAAATTAATAAACAACTTGTGTCTTGTTATCGTGATTCTCAATTCGACATTACACAAAAGAATGAAAAGAGAAATGCTCGCTTGTTCGCGTAAATTTACGTTGTTGAACGGTACCTTTATTGTAAATTACTATTTCAGTTCGCTTGCTACCACCGACACGGTTTTGGAATGATTCTCGCTATATGCAAACAATAACGATCGGAATTGCCGACGCGATTTCTAAATTACTTTGTGTACATGAAACAGGCTCCGCTTTTCTCGGCCTTAGGATTCGTTACTTGAACGACTTCTCTCACGGTCCGAACACGGTAAAATGCCCTTTCTTAAACGACACAAATTGTGATTCGCTTCTGCCTCGAGTTGCACCTCTTCCTTACGCTAATTCTCGCTACACTTTGTTATAACTATTCTCTTACTGCTTATTATTATGCCTCGTCCTTGTTTGGAAGAATGAAATGGAGTTCGATATCTGACTTTTATTTTTTGGAATTAATGTAATTTTAATTTCCTTTTCTCCAGATTCTTTCTCTAAAATGTACTTTAGATTCTACGCAAGGTCGCCAATGTTACGTGTGAGGAGTCTTGAAGGATCATACATTCAATTTACGTAAATCTTCCGCCCTGCAAACCAAGATTACACGAATCCTGTCACTTGAAGCCAAAAGCTAACCTCAAAGACAGACGTTAATTAGCCAAAGGTCGCCAGTTAAGGGTTATTAACCTTAACAAAGAATATTTGAGATGAATTTGATTTTAAACGCAACGGTTCTCCCAAACATTCGGACGAGGCATACAAAAGTTATCGAGATTTAACCGATTTGCTTACCCTAAATCCTAGGTATTTTACTGGAATAATGGGGTTGAAGCTAACAATAAAATAATTTGACTTAATCTAGACTTCGCAACACATATACCGTAAGTGGTGGCTGAAGGGGAACAAAGGAAATTTGAAATACAGAAAACAAAGGATAAAAGAATGGGCTAAGTTTTGGAACAAAAGCGACTTTGATTTTAGGACGAACGTTGTGCGATCAACGCACTGACGGAAGCTCTCGCAATTGTTTCTTCACTTCACTAATAGAATAATATTAGACAAAGAAAGGGGGAAGAGGTCCAACTGACGTGTTATCTCTCCGAAAGCTTGGTTCTCTCTCTGTCGTTTCCTGGACTGAGCTTAGGTCAGAACAGTCCCACAGGTGTCCACGTTCTTGTTTTCAAACATTCATGAGACAGGTAGAAAGGAAAAGTGGCCGTAGGACCACCTATTTAAGGCTGATATGGGAATTTTCCTATAGGAAAATGGCTAAATGCTACTATCCTCCAACGGACGGTAAGGTTTTGAACTGAAGATGCACCTATATAGACAATGTCTTTTTCCCCGGTCTCAGTCAGGCTGATATTTTTACAATCAAAAGTTACTTATATGCAATACAGCAGATTTGGTGGAAATATATATGTGCGTGTGTGTATGTACATGTATATATGTATTAACTGAATCACAAAAATATGGAAAAAAGAAAGTATACCTTAGTTTTACCAGACCACTGAGCTGATTAACAACTCTCCTAGGGCTGGCCCGAAGGATAGACTTATTGAACGTGGCTAACAACCAATTGGTTACTTAGCAACAGGACCTACAGCTTATTGTGGAATCCGAACCACATTGTGGCGAGAAATGAATTTCTATCACCAGAAATAAATTCATCTAACTCTTCATTAGCCGGCCGGAGAGTCGAACTCGGGCCTAACGAGTGCAAGGCCACAACTCTACCAACTCGCCCAAGGAAGAGCTTACGAAAATATGGAATGTGATGAATATATAAATAAAGATAAAATCCACGAAGGAAAGGGAAACAATGGAGTGCTGCACGGCCTTTCGACTGTCTGCTAATTAAAGGACGACAGACAGTCGAAAGGCCTGCAGCACTCCACTGTTTCCTTCCTTCAATGAATTTTATTTTCATTATATATATATATATATATATATGTATATATATATATATATATGTATATATATATATATATATATATATATATATATATATATATATATATATATATATAAGTGAATGTTTGTATGTTGGGTAGTATGTTGGTGAGCTATGGAAATACGAACCGATTGACCGACCTAGACAAAATTTGGCAGGTGGCCATCATTTGATCCAACTTACATAATAGGGTGGGTTTCAAACCCATACCCCCACCTCGTTCCCCTTCCCCTATCCCTTTTCCCCATTCCCTGTGTAATTTATGTGGTAAATAAATTCTACGGGTTTATCGTACCCCATTTCATGTACTTGAGACCATAGAAATATACTGTTAAAAGTGCTTTTCAGTCACCACAATAATACCTGGATAAAAAGGACAGCCACCACAGTAATATCTGGATAAAAGGGACAGACATCATAGTAATACCTGGTTAAAGGTGACAGACAGTACAGTAATACCTGGTTGAAGGTGACAGACAGTACAGTAATACCTGATTAAAGGTGACAGTCAGCACAGTAATACCTGGATAAAAGAGACAGTCACCACAGTAATACCCGGATAAAAGGGACAGTCACAACAGTAATATCTGGATAAAAAGGACAGTTGCCACAGTAATACACGGATAAAAGGGACAGACAGCACAGTAATACCTAGTTAAAGGGGACAGACAGTGCAGTAATACCTGGTTAAACGGGACAGACAGCATAGCAATACCTGGTTAGCTGTAGGTCCCGTTGCTTGGTAACCAATTGGTTCTTAGCCACGTAAAAACAAATCTAATCCTTCAGGCCAGCCCTAGGAGACCTGTTAATCAGCTCAGTGGTCTGGTTAAACTAAGATATGCTTAACTTTTAACCTGGTTAAAGGGACAGTTACTACAATAATGCCTGGATAAAATGGGCAGACAGTACAGTAGTACCTGGTTAAAGATGTCAGCCAGAGCAGTAATATCTAGATAGAAGGGACAGTCACCACAGTAATACATGGATAAAAATGACATTCAGCACAGTAATATCTGGATAAAATGGACAGTCACCACAGTAATATCTGATTAAAGGTGACAGTCACCACAGTAATATCTGATTAAAGGTGACAGACAGTACAATAACACTTGGTTAAAGATGTCAGACAGAACAGTAATACCTGGATAAAAGGGACAGTCACTGCAGTAATACCTGGATAAAAGTGACAGACAGAACAGCAATACCTGGATGAATGGGACAATCACCACAGTAATACTTGGATAAAATGAACAGACAGCAGAGTAATACCTACCTAGTTAAAGGGGACTGACAGATATTCTAGTCTTATCCTTGGACAAACAGCAATGATACAATTAAATGAAAATCATACAAGATATATATTTGCTCTTTAATGGTAATGTTTTTTCTTGACAAGCATCATGCAGCTTATGGCTAATTAATGAGTATTTCCTTGGTTCTGTATATGCAGCATGCCACTATGTAGTAATTGGTATTTGCCCTCTTTGTCAATTTTTTTCTGTGTTAACTATAAATTCTCGGAAAATAAGGTATCTTATGTTTTGATCATGTGTGACTCAAACTTCACTGCTGCGCTTTGGTCCATCAGGAGCCACCCTCGCCACCATGTGTTCATGAGTCACCAGCATCACTTGTAGCGTGTAGCGTGTGGCAGAGATTGCCCACTTTATCAAAGTAGATCAAATCTCGACAAAAAAGCAGCATACTTTGAATTTCTGTGTATGAGTTAACCTTTTCATTGGTGACCCTGCAGTGGCCTGGTAGATAACATGAGGAACTCTCACTACCGTGTGTTTGAGAGTCACCATCATCACCTGCAGCATGTGGTACAGATTGCCCAGAGCATTGTTACTGTTACTGATTGCACACTGTATCAAAAGTGGATCAAATCTCGACAATAAAGCAGTATATTCTAGTTTTCTGTGTGTATGAGTTAACCTTTTTATTGGTGACTCTGCAGTAACCAGGTAGGTAACATGGCTCCAGCCATGTCCTACTTAGAAACAATCAGCAACTAACAAACTAATTTCATTGTTTAGCTCTGGCTTACTTTCTCTTACAAGGCCTCAGTTGTCCTTCACTTGGTAGACAAGGCACGGTACTTGCATAAAACCGGTGGTTACTAATAATCTAAATACAGCACCTTAGCTCTGGCTAGCTTTCACTTTAGGGATATGTCAGTTAAGAGTATGAACATAAATGCTGTAAATCTTCATCTGCCCTCTCCTTTACAGTTACACCTCAGAAATGTCTCAAGCTTGACGGAAAAGGCTGACTACATCCTCGAGGTAATCCCATGAACTCTCTTCTCTCATACCACATTATGTGATGCATGGGGAAAAGGATCAACTATGAAGAACTCCACTAATTCCTAATCTAGGAATTCTCCTTGCCACTGTCTGCCTGAGTCAGATAAGACCTCAATCTACTGAACATGGCACTGGGGAACTCACCAGAAGAGGGCATTCTGTAATAAACTTGAGTCCCTATTCACACTTCCAGAGCTCCACAAAGATAGCAAGCTACAGAATACTGACCTTGCCAGGTGATTTGGCTGTACCATCTCCCAGCCAACATCCATGCTGCCCTACTCAATATTGAAGGTAGTCCATGGCAGACTTTCTAAAGAAGGTAGACAACTGCTAGACTAGACCAGTGAGGTCAACCACAAAAAGACAACGAAGCAATGCCGTTCATAGACAACAATATAGGCAGCAGTAAGGGGTGCACTCCCATTCGTCCACAAATTCCCAGCTACCCATATGTCAAAAATTCAGAAAAGCAGTCAGGAACCAAGCCCCTAGTTACAGCTGGTAAAAAAACGACCGAGGTAGCCATCCAAAGAAGTAATGGTGGCCACCATGACACCTCCAGATGCTTGCTCCGCCTGATGTTACGTCGATGACATAGCCTCCAGCAGGATATTCCTGGTGGATATGGGAGCCTTCAGTTTGATAATACCAGTATATAAAATCGATCATCAACGAGCGTTCGACTATCAACTGTTACTTCTGGCTGCTAATAACAGCCCGATAGCATCCTTTGTGCACCGAAGCTTTATCATCCGTCTGATGGGAAGGAAATACAGGAGTGAGTTCTTATCGGTATTAGTATACCTATAAAAATTGGGATCACGATGGGATTTACCAGTGACAGTCAACCAGATTTGGGAATTTACTGAATTATGTATTAATGATTATAAGTTCATTTTAAAAGGAAGATTCAGTAAAGAAATAATTGATATGGCAACTAATACCCTATTTAACCAATATTCTGATATGGGCATATGATGTGTTTGATTTTTATTAATCATTATATTCCTGATATTATTCTAATACCTGTACCACGGCTTCAGTATGCAATCATTTATGATATTATACATAAAGTCGGTGATATCAATAACCTTTTAGTAAAACTGAATACTTCCCGCCTATTAAATTCATTTTAGAAATACAAAAAGATGGTCACTTGTCCTTATTATAAGACGAAGTTTTTAGGCTAAGTTTCGAATATATGGAAAAGTAGCAAGTCATTAAAATTACGTATTATCTTTCAGGACATTATATTGTAATAAAATTCTCTGTGCTCTTTTCAGTGTTCCTATGAGCATTACGTATTGTCAGTCCTGAATTCCTGAACAACAAACTGCAGAACATAAGAAAATGGATAAACGAATTATGTTATCCTGGCCAAATTTCAAATACATGCTACAATAAAAAATGAAGACTTTCATGATCGAAGTGACAGGTGGGAAGAATTACCAAGGAAACACCCTTTGCTTTTTACTCCAACTAATCATTGTTGAAAATTTTCATTTCAGTTATAACTGACCAAAAGAATAATGGTCATTTTGTGCTGTTAAATTTAAAATCACTTACAACTGATTGTCCTCTTAGTAGTATAATATCAAGACGTAATAATATTGTCTCTAGATACATCATATAATCTGCATTATAACAATTAACATCACACAAATCATATATATGAAATAAAACGCTTAACATTATACAAATCAAATTAATTTTAGTCTAGGTCTATATACTCTTATCACATGCCTTATCAGATGCCCAAAGTATATTCAAAAGTGAAACTAAATATTATCAGTAATTAGTCTCAACTTCCTCACCTTCTTGGTTAATCAGGTACTGACTTAATCTAGGACACCTTTTCCTCTTCAGATGAAAAGCTTCAGATACAATAACCTTGGGATATACTCCAATGAAATGGTTGCATGTTCCTTTAATTTTGTTGCTCTTTTGGAAAATCGATTCTTCGCAATCTGATTTTCTGTTGTAGGTCATTGGTTATTTGCTTAAAAACCACAATTTTAAAAGAAAGACCAAGCACTCCGTTGTTTTACTTTCTTTATGGCCACACACACACACACACACACACACACACACACACATATATACACATATATTTCATATACACATATACACATATACACATACACATATCACATAAAACACATATACACATATATATACATATACATATTACATTATACATATACACATATACACATATACACATATAATATATATATGATATAACAATTATATATATATATATATATATATGTATATATTATATAATATCTTATATATGTATATATGTATATATATATATTATATGTATATGTGTATATGTGTAATATTAATTTTAGCTTGCATAATCCGTATCATGTGTATATATAGATATATATATATATATATATATATATATATATATATATATATATTATTTATATATATAATTTTAGGATACATTCAAAGTATATAACAAACAGACGATATCTCATTCTGCAGCTTTCCATAAGGCAATCTACTCTTTAACCATATATATATAATTCTAGTCATATGCCCACCCTCCCATATATATGATATATATATACAATATTCATGGCATGGGGATTTGTTTATATATATATATATATCTAAGCAATAAGTCTCATATATTGCTGTATATATATTTCGTTTATATATAATCTAAGATAATATATATATAAAGTACATTTATATATATAATTTTTCCCCTAGTAACTTTATCACATACAAGTTGTTGGATAGATTGAATAAGATTTATCTCAAATGGACTGGATTTATTTACAAAAGTTAAACTTTTTTGCAGAATAAATATTTCATTACCATACAAGATCCAGTTTGGCAATGAAATTCCTGTTAGTAATATACATATATATATTACAAACCAATCTTTGATATTATATATATAAAGGTTTTATGCCAAAAATATATATATATAATATTTTCTATATTTCCTGTTTTTATATATATATATATATATATAAATATAATAATATATATATATATATATATATATATAAACTAATTAAAAACATCTAGCATTATTCGTAAAGTCCTTTCTTCCTTCAATTGTATTCCTCAAAGACTAATCTTACTCTTCATGCGCGCGCTTGCAGTTCCCGTCTCCAAAATACCGTCTCCCAAAATATTTGCTCAGGGAATGGAAGGGGAAAATGAATTCAGATATTTGCCTGATACGATATGGCTTTTATCGGTAATGGCTTTAAGAGATTCTCGGCGTTAGTCATGAATAAAATGGCTTGGTCAGCTTCTCTGGGAAGGACATTTTACGTGACCTCGTTAATGAAATCGAGATAAGCCTGTTTTCGGGTCTAGGGGTGGGCGAAGGGGGCTGGGTTCTGGGATACTTCGTAGTAGTTTCGAGCTTATGATGTTTCGATTAGGAACTAGGGTACGGAAAAATTAAATTAAGAAAAATTATAAGTACGAGCTATCATGCATGTATTCATGTAGGAAAAAAATAACACTTAGGAACTTTCTTAAAATCCATCAATTGACCTTTCAACTTTTTTTCCTGAATTTAAACACAGTTTCTAGAAAGTCCCACAAAAGGTAATATCAAATTTTCATTTCGATTAACATGATAAAAATTAACAACTGTTCCATATGCTAATAATGCCATATCACTTATATCGGTCATATGAGAGAAATATATTATTTAGACACCTGAAAAAGCTCATGAGGTAGAGTCTACCTTTTATTTTGTCGTATAAGAGAAGCAGAAATTTATGCTAAACTATACTGTTTTAAAATAACGCCAATATTACAGTATTTATTCTTAAACTGAACATACAAGCATCTGTCCTGGAAAGGAAAAAAAATCCCAGGTGAAGGGGTTAAATTGGGTAGTCACTGATGGCATTTACTTAACCTCCAATATTTTTCTTAGGTCTTCGAAATATTGAACAATTCAGAAGATAGAAGTCGCTATATTCATCTTTTAACTCAAACTTCAGGGGGCAAGAATCACCCTCCTACTTCTCAAAAAGGCCACGCTTAGGCCTACATTTCGGTGCAGCAATTAAACCTAGACGTGCTTATAACTTTCATCTTATGAAATCATAAAAATGACAAGAACGTCAGTCTTTATTCACAGAACTTTCGCTAATTCACTCTGGTCAAGCCTCTCCATGGCCACTGACTTGAAAAGGCACAATTTGCATATCTTATGTCAGAATTCATATTCAATGAAATTTTTCAGAAACAAGTCACAGTTATTTAAAAAGATGAAGCAATGAAATGAAGAGATAAAACTACTGACATAATTTTGAGAATGAATGCTGTTAGATTTGTCTTGGTATTCTGAAAGCACGCAAAAAACATAGTTTTACTCAATATTCTCCATCCAGATCTTTCGTCTTAGCACATTTTACCTTACCTATTAAGATTTTTAGCGTCTTCTGTGTATTATTTAGGTTTTTTTCAAGACATTTCATTGTAATGGCAAATACTACTGCATGCATGAAATTGAGTCCCGCGCACCAATAAAACTGTCAAACATTTAATCGCCGGGTCATCTCACCTCATAAGCTTTATATTTCTTCTATAACTTGGCTTAAAAAAAGGAACATTCTTGTAGAAGAGCAATAGAATAAAACTTAATAGTATTATTCAAATTTCCTCCAAGTCAGAAAAGCAAAAAACAAGTAAAAAATGCGCCGAAGTTTCTTCAGCGCTATCGAGTTTTTTGCACAGCTTATAATCAAAGCCACCGAAAGTAGAGCTACCTTTTGGTGGTCTCGGTATAATGCTGTGAGCCGCGGCCCAAGAATCTTTAACCACGGTCCGTAGGTGGCATGTCCTATATCGATGCACGATTATGGCTAGCTTTAACCTTAAATTTAAAAACTATCATAAACCCGGCTGCAATTTGGTAAGTTTGATGATTGGAGGGTGGATGATCAACACTACAATTTGCAGCCCTCTAGCCTCAGTAGTTTTTAAGATCTGAGGGCGGACGGGCGGACAAAGCCGGCACAATAGTTTTCCTTTACAGAAAACTAAAAACCAATAACAATATATTTAATTTTTAAAAGGCTCGCAATTTACCTTTTTATTTAAATTTTCACTGAGGAAGAACGCTTCTTTTGCCTTGAGGAAAAGCGCCGCCGAGAAACAATACTGGATTGCATAGCATCAAAGCAAATAGGCGTCATAAAACTCAGTTGGAAGGCCCGCTAAAAGCAGCGAGTTATGTCAGGGTCTGTCTGGCACTGCGAAAGTTATGCTCGTCATTTCTTATCCATTATTCAGGTAGAAAATGCCGTGCTTTCCTTTCTTGCAAATGCTGGGCGAAGAAAAAATCTGGTCGATGAGAGGCGCCCTGGCGGGAAATGTGGGAAGAACTAGGTTCCTTCATTTAACATCGGCATAAATTACCCATTTTAATTTTTTTTTTTTCTATTCTCATACTAACTGTGAATTTGTTTCTGCAGCGACAATGACCTGCTAAATCATTTACTCTTACCAATGGGTTTTAGATTTATTTTTGTTCCAAAATAAATGATAGAATATATGGTTTTTAATAACTATCTTCTGATTAATTTAATAACAAAATGCATTTTAAGATAATATCAAGGAAGATTTAGTTTTCCTTAGACTACTGAATACAGAAATTGATTATAATATCCTATATATATTTTGAATTTTGAACAAAATATCATACATATATATATATATATATATATATATATATATATATATATATATATATATATATATATATATATATATATATATATATATATACATATATATATATATATATATATTTATATATATATATATATATATATATATATATATATATATATATATATATATATATAAAATATATATATATATATACTGTATATATATATATATATATATACATATATATATATATTTTATATATATATATACTTTATCATATAAACTTTCTTATTTTCTTACAAAAGATGTAAATCAGATGAATGACTGAATGAATGACTGAGTTCATTATTTCCTTTAAATTTTTTCCACCTGAATACTTTAATATTTCACTCAGCAGTCCAACAACGGAGAAGACAAACGAATGTAGTCTACTTATGATCTGGGGCTGCCATTTAAATCGCCTCACTTCAAATCTTTGTCTCCCTGCTTTCTGTCTAGATTTTGAAAATCTTTCTCTCACCAATTTTAGGATCATGTTCTGTGTCAGCAAGTGACATCACGGCAAGAGGGTGTTAAATCTATGATCATTTCATGGAGTTTCATTTTCATTTTAAAATATTTAATTTATTTTCATCACTTATTTTTCTATCTTATTTCTTAAATCCTTTCTGAACGTTCATGGGCAATTCTTGATCCACGCACATAAGATATGAGGATGTTATTCCAATATGAACCACTGATCTTTGTCTAAGTAATGGACTTTGTCTTCATTCAATGGGCGATCTCACCGCCTCCACTACCTTTGTCCAATACTAAAAATGCTGACTGCTGCTGACGTCCAGCAGTGCAATGCTAAATATTAAAGCTGAACTGGTTACATTCTTTCTCAAATTTATTTTACCGAACATAAAATTCACGTTTTCTGGTGGTAGTGTTACTCTGGAAAAACACACATATAAGTATGGCCCTTATACAGCTAACATTGAGTGATAAATATGATGATATATATATATATCTAATAGCATATATATATATATGGACAGTAGTTGCTAGACCTGTTTCTGAAAAATATTGCCTAGGAACTCGAAGAAAATAAAATATGGTGCTAGTAACGTGAACAAACACAAAACAAAATTACAGAAGCATTACTTCTGTTTGCAGAAAGTCCTTGAGATGATACCAGAACTTACTTCTGTACAAGAAGTATGATAAATTAGTGCTCAACATTTGAATAAACTGAGGATCTTGATAGAGTCCACGGTACAGTTCCTCAAGACAGATGTATTGAAAATACTTTGCTTTAAAAGAATCACTGATATTTGGAGAGGTTAGAAAATAACGTCAGGCTAAATCTTGTCAACAAAATTCAAAATGACATTTCAACGCTATGGATGACAATGCATATGAAAAAAATTGTAAAGTGGTGAAACAAGTCAATAATTCATATCTCAATGAATGACTGAAATCGCTATGTTTAAAAATTGTAACGAAGATAAATTCTATCCACCTCAAAAAGTTCAAAAGATTTATCTAATCATAGGTCGTGCAAGAAATCAGGAATTAGTTCATTTCATCATGTATATGACTCTCCCACTACCATTTGCTGTAAGTGTTATTAATGCCATTGAGTATGGAATAACTGAGACAAAGTTTTGAGGAATATCACTGAACTCCTAAAATGAATAACATCAGCTATAATCATCCCAAACAACCATTCATTTCAGCGACAATGAAACATCTTTGAAATATCTGTGGATATTCATGTATGTCGACTACGAATTGTTAAACCATTTTTTCATGAATAAAATATCCAACAACGTAAAATCTCGTCAGTGTTACCAATTCTGGATAATCCCCTCCGCTGGTCATTTTTATCCAAAACTGCCAAAACATATCATTTTTATCCTGGTCTGGAACAAATACACATCTGCCCCTTTTTTTGAAATGCAAAATAATTGGCTTTTGGTGCAGTTACCTGAAGTTACAGAGAGGCTAGATATAAATAAATTTTTTTGCTGTCTGTATTTTATCCGTAATCATATAAAAAGGTTTCAAATGGAAAAGATATCTGACTTTGTCATTATACATACATACATACATACATACATACATACACACATATATACACACATATATATATATATATATATATATATATATATATATATATATATATATATATATATATATAATACATATATGTATGTATGTATGTATATAATATATGCAAAATATATATATGCAATAAAATATAATAATGAAGAAAAACTATATTGAAGTTTTATATCTAAAGAAATATATTTCATGATGTATTGTTTCTGACTTAGCATCATTTTACTGTGGTTGCAATATTTTTCTGATAACATCTACTCGTTTTATCTCTCTTTGTGTGAAATAACATTTATGTCAATCATATACGAAGGAATTATTTAATAATCAAATCAAAGTTAGACTCAAATGACACTACCCCATTAAAAATGGGAAAAGTTTCATTAAAACACTTATGTTAAAGAAGATACTTGTGAAAATAAAAAATTTTAGAGTTATATATACAATATATATATATATATATATATATATATATATATATATATATATATATATATATATATATATATATATATATATATATATATATATACACATACATATATATATATATATATATATATATATATATATATATATATATATATACATATATATATATATATATATATATATATATATATATATATAATAATATAATATAGAGAGTTAATAATATAATATAATAATGTGTGTCTTATATCTGAATGGTTGCTTAAGTAAATTTTGAAACTAGGCAATAATACGTCATTGATCTAATTCCCAGTTAACTCAAAGACAGATGTTAATTAATCAAATGTTATTCCCAATAAAGCCAAATACAAGTCGATTTTATAAAAAATATTCAAGGAATAAAGACTTTATGATAAAGTCGTCCAACACATCCATCATGAAATATATTTTGTTAATAATGGTTTTTCTTCATTATTCCCTAAACCTTTTCTTTGCCCCAATGAGCACTCATTATTATTTAAAAAACTTATTCATCCCCGTTATTTAAAATGACTTCCATTTTAAATTTGGAGACTTTCCAAACGGCGAAAATCAAATTGGAATTTTGGCTGTTTTTAAAGGGATCAAAATTTCCTTTGACTTAATCTAGATTATGCAAAACCTATAATACCAAAATGGTGGCTGGAGAATGAAACAAAGAAAGATTGGGAAACACAGAAAGAAGATAAAAATAATGGGCGAAAAAAAAGACAGACTTTACTCGTAGGAAACGAAGTCTCAGTATTTCAACGGACGACTTGTGAAGTTTGAATGAAGAATCTTTAAAACACAAATTGTAATAATCTTAATAGACAAAAGCGCCAGAGGCCCAACCGGGTTTTCTTTGTCTGAAATACAAAAATGTGATTTTCTGATGCCTGTTTCTATAGATAAGGTCAAAATCAGGCCTGATTTGCCCCTAGGCATTATTTTTTCTGTTAAAAACATTCTGATTAGAGACAGGTAGAAATTAAAATAAGGACCTTAGGACCAATATTTTTAAGGCTGATAAGAAATTTTCCTATATATAAATGCCTAAATGCTATATTCCTTTCTCCAATATAAGTTTGAACTGAAGACGTTCCTAATGCAGACAACCTTGTGTGTGTCTTGGTGTATTTTGATATTATTTACAAATCAAAAGTTATATATAACAGCAGTAATATTTATAAATATATATATATATACATATATATATATATATATATATATATATATATATATATATATGTATGTTACATAAATATATAGGAATCAGGAGAAGAAATTCGTAGAATTTGAGAAATGAGAGATTTCCAACATAAACATTTGATTCTATCTTAGCACTAAACACAAATGAAAAGCACCATCTACAATAATTTCAACGTGTTTAGCACTACAGTAATTCTCACTGGAATGTCACTATATGGCCCAAATTGAATTTATGTGTGATTATATATATGAAATATATAAAATTATATATATAGTTGATATATAAATATCTATATATATTCTGTACAGAAACTAGAAGATATATATGTTAAGAGGTTATATATATATTGATAATTTATAATTATAATATATAGTTATAGAAATATATAAATATAAACGATGTAAGTGTGTGTGTACTTTGTCTAAATGACGTTAAAAACATTTTGCTTGATGTTAGTTTTAAAGTTAAAATCTGTAAATTAAGAGAGAGTGTAAGACGAAAAAATGTCCAGTAGATAAAATTAGGAGGAAAATGAAGATCGGCATAAGAAGAGCAATTTTATGATTAAAGGTAAAAAAGATATTTTCATACTTATCTGTCATTCTTTCATACCCATTGGTATTCGGTTCCCTTTAGTCCTCGTGCCAAGTAATATGAGGTTGCGACGCCATATTAGAAAAGGGTTATTATAGTTCCATAAATAATTTGATCAGCCTTACACTTTCTGTAGATTCTACAATTTTTTTACTAAGGGTAAAATGGCAGTAATTTATTCCTTCTGCATAATTAGATCCACAGCGAGTAGTCCGCATTTTTGCCTCCGCTCAAACATTTAAAAAATAAATGAACACCGGGGATCAATGACTAAATAAATTTGTTCTGATTTATGATACTTTTAGTGACAAGGATTTGGAGTGGGCGATTTATATGTGGGATTCACTGTGTAAATTACTGAGCAAGAAGTAGGATAAACGGTTTTTTTTGAGCTGCCCGTGATGCAAATGACAGAATTGAGAGAGAGAGAGAGAGAGAGAGAGTAGAGAGGAGAGAGGAGAGCAGAGAAGACAATAACAGTTGGATGGTTAAATTTAACCTTATGTTTGTATGTATGGAAGTATGTATGTAGGGTATGTATAATTTCCCAGAAATTTGGTTCTCTTTTTTTAATTCTATGGATATATTATTAGAGAAGGACCAATGCTATACTAGTCTCAGTTATGACCGAGAATGTACGTAAAATATTTCTTTAAACAGACATTATGTCAGAATTCTATCTGATAAAATTTAAAAAAGCTTCGATCAAATTGCACATTACAGTCGAATGCTGGCAAGATCAAGAGACCTTACCTTACCTTACAGACCTTACAATTCGTTCGGGTTGCCCCAGGTCCCTCAGTGTGAGGCGCCTTTGATGTCTACCAGAGAGTTGCTAACGCATCTTCCGGTATATTTTGCATCTTCCAGTCTTGGATGGTCTGGGATGCATCTTAGATATTTGTCGAGCTTATTCTTAAACACATCTACGCTCACTCCTGTTATGTTCCTCAGATGAGCTGGTAGCGCATTGAATAGACGCTGCATTATCGATGCTGGTGCGTGGTGGATTAATGTCCTGTGTGCTTTCCTTAATTTTCCTGGTATAGTTTTTGGCACTATTAATCTACCTCTGCTTGCTCTTTTTGATAATTTTAGTTCCATGATATTTTCGGTAATTCCTTCTATCTGTTTCCATGCTTGAATTACCATGTATCGTTCTCTTCTCCTTTCAAGACTATATAGATTTAAGAATTGTAGTCTTTCCCAGTAGTCAAGGTCCTTAACTTCTTCTATTCTAGCTGTAAATGACCTTTGTACACTCTCTATTTTTGTGCAATATCCTTTTGGTAGTGTGGGTACCATATTATATTGCAATATTCAAGTGGACTACGAACGTACGTTTTATAAAGCATAATCATGTGTTCAGCTTTTCTTGTTTTGAAGTGCCGGAACAACATTCCCATTTTTGCTTTGCATTTTGCCAATAGAATTGCTATTTGATCATTGCATAACATATTCTATTCAACATCACACCAAGGTCTTTAACTGCTTCCTTGTTTGTGATTGTCTCATTATTAGGTCCTTTATATGCATATAGCATTCCTACTTTATCACCATAGTTCATTGATTCAAATTTATCAGAGTTAAATACCATCCTATTTATCTCTGCCCATTTATATATTTTATTTAGGTCTCTTTGTAGCGAGTTCCTATCTTCATCACAAGCAATTTCTCTACTTATTCTTGTGTCATCTTCTGAAACTTCTTACTACTGAGTCCTTAACATTACTGTCTATGTCTGCAATCATAATCACAAACAGCAATGCAGCTAACACCGCACCCTGTGGTACACCGGATATTACCGTAGCTTCATCCGATTTCTCATCGTTTGCAATCACTATCTGTTTTCTGTTTTGCAAAAATTCTTTTATCCATCTTCCTACTTTGTCAACAATGTTATGTTTTCTAATTTTTTTTTCGCTAATATATTATGATCTACCTTGTCAAAAGCTTTTGCAAAGTCTAGGTAAACCACATCTGTATCTTTTTCATTTATCATATTTTTATATATATGCTTTCATGGTGGACTAACAGTTGGGTTTGTGTACTTTTTCCAGGTACAAAACCATGTTGTCCTATATTGAACAATCTATTTTTCATTAAATGTTTCATTATATTTTTTTATTACCCTTTCATATACTTTCATAATATGAGATGTCAGACTCACAGGCCTATAATTACTTGCCTCTAGTCTTGAACCACTTTTGAAAGTAGGAGTAATATATGCTAATTTATGCTCATCATAAATCTTGCCTGTATCTATACTTTGTCTTAATAATATTGCTAGCGGCTTTGCGATTGAATGAACCACTTTCTTTAACAATATGACAGGTACTCCATCTGGTCCTGCTGCTGATCCATTTTTAATTTCATTAATAGCCTGCACAATATCGGCTTCTGTAATATCTATATCTGATAAGTATTCAGTATTTTCATCTCTTATTTCTGTATCATTATCTTCATTTTCAATTCTAGGTGTAAATTCACTCTTATATCTTTCTGCTAATATGTTACATATTTCCTTTTTTCATTCGTTAATCGCCTTCAATTCTTAGAGGGCCTATTTCTACTCTTATTTTATCCATCTTTTTGCATATGAATAAAAATTTTTAGGGTTTTGCTTGATATTTTGTAGAGTAATTTCTTCTAGGTTCCCTTTTTCATTTTCTTTTGATTGTATAATCTTTTGTTCTGCATTTTCTATCTTACTTTTAGTTCCATCACTTTCCATGCATTCTTTTCTTTTGCAAGAGCTTTTTCCACTTTCTAATTTTCTGGAACAAGATCCTTCTGTCTCTTGGAATTCGTGACTGATGATTACTTTTTTTCTTCGGTATATATTTTTCCACTATTTCTAATATTTTATATAATATATCGGTATTTACCTGTATATCATCACTTACAAATATATTTTCCCATTCTTTGTTTAATTCTTCATTTATTTTTGACCAATTTATATTCTTACTATAGAAATTGTATTTTCCATATCCTTCCCATTTTTTCATTTCTTGCTTTTCTCTGTTTTTTCATATGTTCTGGAACGGACTGTTAGTTCTATGACATTATGGTCCGAAATACTCGTGTTATATACTATTATTTCTTTAACATAGTTCACCTCGTTCACAAATACTAGATCTAAAATATTATCCTTTCTTGTTGGTAGGTGATTTATTTGCTGAATGTTATGTTCTAGTAGCATATCTAATAGCTTTTCAAATTGCCTCTTATCTTCTGCACTACTATTGCTCTCTTTTTTATATGTATAAATACAACCACAGTCTCCTATTCGTTCTTTCCATTCTACAAAAGGAAAGTTAAAGTCTCCAGTTAGGAGTATAGTCCAATCCTTGTGATTTCTACATATTTCATCCAATTTTTCAATTATTATGTCAAACTCTTTAGTATTAGGGGTCTATATATTACAATGTTCACTAATTTTTCATATTCAAATTCTACCGCTATTAATTCACATTCTGTGTTACTATATTTCTCACAGATTTTTCCTTGATTGGCATCTCTCCCATATATCGCGGTTCCCCTTGATTTCTATTTTTTCTATCTGATCTATAAGTTTGGAAACCCTTTATCTGGTCATCATTACCCAGTCTCTTGGGAATACCAGGTTTCACTTATATTCAATATTTCTATTTTTTCATTTTGGGTTAGTTCTTCTAAGAACTCTATCTTTCTTTTGAGTTACTCGAAACTAAACCCTGCGCGTTCATCACTATGATGGTTTGCGTATTATCTCCATAATCTAATATGGGTAATAATAAGGATTTTCCCATGTCTCTTTCCTGTTCTGATATGTTGATCTTTTTCATTTCCAGAAATTCGTACATTAAAAATCCAACTTTTCCATTATACTTGTTCTTCCAGCTTCATATTTATTCACTTTGTGCATAAACCTGCACTTATCTCCATATCTGCACCATCCCTTAGCATCATAGATACATTGCTTGTTCCTTGTGCTATATCTAGGTGCTGATGGCTCATATCGTGGTGCTGACATTTCATAATGTGTTGTTGGCTTGTTTTTTGCCTTCATCACATGATCTTTGTTCTTTTCTTTATTTGTTTCATTTTTACCTTGATTTTTTATATGTATTTGATTTTGATTTTGGTTTTTCATGGCTACAGGATGCATGTACCTACATTTCTTATTAAACCTACATCCATTTCCTTCTTTCCATTTTCTACATATTTTTGGATGTAGATCGCTGCATTCCTCTTCATAGCCATCTAGATATGCACATTTGCCATATATCTCATAATTGTGACATATCTTGGGATGTTTGTAATAACACCTTTCACCAAACCTGCAATTCCCTCTTTTCAAAAGGGTGCATACTGTGTCTTTCTTTTCTTTTTTTTCTTGTTCTTTCCCATCAGTATGGAGATCCGGGTACAACCTCTTTGGGATTTTATTTTGATTTATCATGTCATAATTTATTTCTTCATAAGTATGTTGCTGTATTGCCTCATATGTAGAATCTATGAGTTTCTCTGCATCCATACTATTATCCTGTTCTTTGTTTTCATTAATCTTTTCCCTCTCTTCAGTCTTATTTTCTTCTTTTCTATTTTCCTCTTTCTTCCTTTCTTCATCCTCTTCATCTTCTTCATCCTCCACAATCTGTACATTAAGTCTTGATTTAATGACCTTGTCTATCCATACTAGACATGTTGAGCAAAAATATTTTTTGTGTCCTTATTTCTATTTTGCTCAACTTCAGCACATGAAGGGTGTGTCGGTACATGGCAAGCATAGCATTTCCTAATCAGGTTTTGTGGATTTACAATGCTATACCACACTCTACATAGTTTACATGCTTTAGGCATCCGTTTGCCTATTGCATCAATCAATATATTCACTAATTCCACCGTACTTATTTTCTTTGATGGAATGTGTTGGTTTTTGTAGATTTTCTTTATAAGTCTTTTGATAACCTGAACTTTCATTGGTATCCCTTCTATTATTTTCATTATATTTTCAGCAGATTTGCTCCAATTTGAAGGATCGTATCCTTTCAATATGTCTGTGAATGATTTTACATCTTTTTGGTCGATGTTGCAATTTATCTCCACGATCAGCAGACCAAGTTCCCTTCCTGCCAATTCATCATATTGAATATCTCCTATGCATGCAAGATTTCTCCACCTTTTGCCACTATTGGTTGACTCCTCCATGATTTTCAGAATTTATTAATTCGCTCGTACACAACTTATTAGACGGTTTATCACTCTAATCTGATATTAAGCTAATCACCGATAGTTCACGAACACTTTTAGGGTGGATCTACCTGTTTAAGGCCAAAGTTAATTCCTTATTTCTCTTTTATACATCACTTTTCCATCTTAAAAACATTCTTTCGAAATAGTAAACTTAATTTTGATGCCAAAGAACACGTCTGAGAGAGAGAGAGAGAGAGAGAGAGAGAGAGAGAGAGAGAGAGAGAGAGAGAGAGAGAGAGAGAGAGAGAGAGATTAGCTGAAGATTACGAACGGATAACGGAAAAATATAAAAAATAATAAAGGAATATCTGCAATGAACAACAAGGAAAAGTACAACTTACCCACGTGTAATTTAATGTCTGCATTTACCTGCATTTATTACATGAACGCAAGTTTTAATACCCTGACTAATTTAAACCTGCTGCAGCTACTTTGGTATCTAGGCAAATCAATTGCAGTTCAGCCCCTGTCCATGAATCACCTCTCGAGATTGCATCAATCTTTTATTTGAAAAAATACACAAAATCAATTGCTGCAAAACTTGAAAATATCCAGTGGTTATGTTGCAAACATCCTGTCCACTGGTCCTGTTAATATGAAAAACTTACAAAAGAAATATCTTAGTCTGTCTGGGTTTTACAGTAACATTAGGGAATATGTCTAAACCCTATTTAGTGCTCAAATAGGTATGGAATTGTTGTCTATTTTCGACATTTCACTGAAGAAACATAGATATATTGAATAGGAAAAAAAAAAGTGGCTCCTTAACCTTTGATGGACTATTTCGTCATCAAAATTCCTTGATCATTTGGTACATTCCCTCCGCCTTGGTACTTGGTCTATTTGTGACCTAAGATATACGAAGACTGATGCGAAGGAAATGAAAACACATTCCTCCGCTGAAGCGTATACTGTAAACACAATTAAAGCAGCCGGCTATGTGCCAAAGAACTTCTTATTATGAACTGGTTTTGTTAACTGATCCTAAGTGACATCCACTTCTTGGATATGTGCTGCTTATGATAAAAAGATCATTTATAAAGGATTTTTAAATGAGAAATTGAGAAACGTATAAGTTCATCTATCATTATATTCCAAAGAGATTAGTGAGTCTAAATTATCGACAATCTTTACCAGCGTCTTTAACTTCTGGTCCAATCTCCTAAAAACGGGGAACAGAAATAAAAATTTCAATCAGTTGCGAGATTCAAAAATGCTAATGAAGGCACGTGGGATAATATTCTCATTTTTGGAAGCCCTTTGTCGTCCTTGCAATATGAAGAGTCTTGTAATGACCTCTTCTTCTGGAAACGTCCATTCATCTGAGAAATATGAAAAACTTTTTTCTCTGGGCTTATCCTGCATTCATGTCTTTCCCCTGCCGGCCATCAGCATGTTGTCATGCAGAGCTCACATCTCTCACAGAGAAAAGTCTTGTAATAAACTCCAGTTTACTCATCGGAGTTATTAAAAATTTCGACGATAAGGTATTTGATGAATTTAAATCAGACGCTTGCCTGGTGGAAATTAGAAGACTGAGATACAAGCTAATGGTTTAACGTGTTTCTTATTTGCTTGTACATGGGCACGGTATGATTTTTGGTACTCATTTATTTAAAGGATATGTAAATTTCCCTTTCTGCAGCTGGTTGAATGAAGGGAATGCACTTGCAGACTCGTTCCAGTAGAGATCATGAACTGCAAAATTATTTCGTTTAAGAGACCTGATTAATAGAAAATTTAAATGTTTATGTACGAATGTCGCATACCTGTATAATATACGTGTATAATATACATGCATGATATACATGTATTGTGTCGTACACAACTACTTGGAAATATAAATGGACTGGGTTCATTCATTGCTTACCAGAAAAAGCAACAAAAGTTCCAAGATTTAGTTTAGTGACTCTCAGTTGGATGATGACGCCCATACTTGTTCCTTTATGATTCCATAATGAAGCTTTTATTTTAATGGAAAACCAAACTCAAGAAACAATTAACGGCAAGTGTGCTTGGGTATTAGTCACTATACATCACTTGTATTTAAAAAGTTCAACACGCGAGCTACTTTTATGTTTCCGTGATCTCAACCTTAAACGCTGATCAGCGTGATATAAATATTAAGAATTACAGGCATTTATATCATAAGATATCAGCAGTTTGCTAATTATATGTCAAGAGAGTTTCTATCAGAAAGGTGGCTAATAGTAGCCACCTTAGTTCAGTGATGCTTTGTAGGTAGGACTTAGTTTCAAGTACGATGAACAGTTAAAAGAATAAGGAATAATTCCTTGGAGAGATACATACACACATCACATTTATTTATATATATATATATATATATATATATATATATATATATATATATATATATATATATATATATATATATATATATATATATATATATATATATATATATATATATATATATGTATATATATATATATATATATATATATATATATATATATATATATATATATATATATATATATATGTATATATGTATATATATATATATATATAAACATATATATATATATATATATATATATATATATATATATATATATATATATATATATATAACTATAACTATAATGTTCAAATTTTCCCCAAATATGAATCTTGAGGTTGTGCCACATCGATTTTCCAGCATATTCTCGAACCTAATAATATTTTGTTAAAAGAAAAAAATAGCGTAACGGATTAGAGAGAATTAGCAATTAGGCGAATAAAAGCATTAAAGATCTAAAGAGATATTGCTGCTTAGACTCTCGTTTGCATGTAAAAGCATTTCCCTTTGAGGGAGAAAAGTATTGGATGCATCGATTTTGTCCAGTTAATGAAACGAATGATACTGTTGCTTTCTAATGAAGAACGGGGTTCTTATTCATTTCAGTTAAAACTAAGATCAAAAATACACGTAACACACACATAGACACAACACACACACATACATAGGCGATATAAATATATATTAAAGATCTAAAGAGATATTGCTATATTAGACTCTCGTTTATATGTAAATATATATTTCCCTTTGATATGAGAAAATGTATTGGATGCATTGGTAAATAATGTGTCCAGTTAATGAAACGAACTGATGATACTATTGCTTATATAATGATAGAACGGGGTTCTTATTCATTTCAGTTATCATATATATAATAACTATGATATATACACACACACATATATATATATATATATATATATATATATATATATATATATATATATATATATATATATATATATATATACATATATATATAAAATATAAGGAGCCCATAGAAACACCAAAAACGTGGAAAATAAAGGCTATATTTCAGAGATCAAACTGTCTCTCTCCTCAGGCAAATAGTGAATGAGAAAAAGTTACAGAAAAGCGGTATTTATACCAGAAGATCCATCGGTCAGCCGTTAAGTCACTCCAGTTGACAATTTTTCTTTAATCTTCTTAATCGCTGGCTGGAGGAAGATTTGATCTATAACTTCTGAATCCCAGGCGCCTCTTGAGAGATTCATTGCATTTCTTTGTTAATCAAGGCTGATTCCACCATCTGGCTTTTGAACCGACAATTGCTGCTATAAATTATACGAGACATATTCCAGTTTACTCTGTGGTTGTGGTTATTAATGTGGTTAAAAATAGCTGAGCTCTGTTGTCCGTACCTAACTGAACGTTTATGTTGTATTAATCGTTGGGGGAGTGATTTGCCTGTGAAGCTGATATAAGATTGGTCAAAGTCGAGGCAAGGGATTTCGTAAACTCCTGTGTCTTTGGGAACTGGTTTTTGCTGGACGTTAATCAGGGATTTGGGTAATGTATTTGGGTAGGTAAAAGCAAAAGGGTTAGAGTTTCCAAGTGTCAGTGGCAACGTCTTAATCCTGTCCAGGTGTGGGATTTTTATTTTATTGTTGGGCGTCTCTCTAGTCTTGTTGTGGTGGGGGGGGGGAGACGGTAGAAAATAATGTTTGCTTTGTGGATCGATTTCTCAATTAAATCGTCAGTGTACTTTAAAGATGACAGCTGCTTACGGATTAGTTCAATTTCCTTTTCCAGGAGATCCGGGGAGCAAACCCATAAGGCTCTTATGAATAAATTGCTGGCCACACCAATTTTGATAGAGATGTCATGATAGCTATAAAAATGGATGTATGACAGAGAGAAAGTTGGTTTTCTGTATATGGTGAATTTGTATTCTGTCGTGTCTGTAATTATTAAAACGTCATGAAAAGGAATTTTGTTGTCTGTTTCCCATTCAACTTTAAATTTGATGCTAGGCACTTATGTATTTATTTTGAAAGAAATTAATTGAAAGTGCCCCACTTATTATCCCAAAATGTTAAGATATCATCTACATATCTCATCCACAGCATGTCTTTAGGTTTTATTGCGTTCATTGTTACAGCTTCAAAATATTCCATGTATAGACTGGCTAAAACAGGACTTGAAGGGCTGCCAATGCTGCACCCGAATTTTTGTTTGTAGAATGACTCCCCGAATGAAAAAATGTTATTTGATACACATAATTCAACTAACTTTATTATTTTTTTCCAGGGCTAGTGGAAATGATCAGAATAGGGGGCTAATTTTTCCTCAAAAATTGTAGAACGTTCTGCACTGGTACTTTTGTGAATAAAGAATCTACATCTAAACTTAGAAGTTTTATGTTGTGAAGTGTTATATGTGCTTCTTTGAGTTTGTGACAGAAATCTTCAAAATGTTTAATGTGACTGGGAGAAAATGTGCCTAAGAAAGGGGAAAGGAGGCGGGCTAACCATTTAGAAATTTTATAATTGAAAGCTCCGGCACATGAGATGATAGGTCTGAATGGAAGATTATCTTTGAGTTTTTGGGAAGGCCATAAAAGTAAGGCAGTTTTGGATTTATGACTTTAAATTTCTCCAGTAACTCAATGCTCTTTTTGTCTTTGCCAATTAACCTTACATTTTCTAAAAAAATTCTGTGGGGACGTTTTGAAGGGGATTTTTCGTTAATTTGTCATTAGTGTTAGTGTCACTAAGGAGCTGGTTGATTTTGTCAAGGTAAAAGTCTTTGTCCATAATCACGGTTTTCCCGTCTTTGTCGGATCTACTTATTACAACATCTAATTTTTGTAACGAGAGGATGGCTGTCATAAATCTACGGGGGACAGGGCATTTCTTATTAAGGTCAGCTATTGCATTTAGCAAGATGCCTTTTAAGCATATCTCTTCTCGGGTGTAATTTTTATCAGATATGAATTTGTCAAAAGCAACAATGAAATATACGTTGCTTTTCCAGTCTGGCATGAGGGCAAAGGATAAACCAAGGTTCAAAAATAAGCGTTGGTTATTGGTGAGGGGGGCGGGTGTTTGATAAATTTAAAACTTTATCTTGTTGCTCAAGATTGTTTCAAGTGCTATTATTTATAAATTTATTTAACTTATGGGAAAGTCTGTTGGAATGAGTCGCACTATTATAGGCAGCAATGTCAGAACAAAATGAAACCAGATACCTGTAGATGTGGCCCGTTGTGAGGAGACGAAGGTTAGACTGGGTTCCATGTATCGCTCTGCTCAGTAAAAAGATCTCGCACTTCGTATTTACAATTCTTTCTTCCAGGAATACCTAGTGTGAGAGAGGGAAGGGGTCAGATTGCAGGGTCCATATAGCCTTTATTTTCCACATTTTGGCATTTCTATGCGCTCCATTATATTTGATGGAATTCTGTTTTACAGAAAAAATTTCAGTGTCATATATATATATATATATATATATATATATATATATATATATATATATATATATATATATATATATATATATATATATATATATATATATATATATATATATATGTGAACCTGTATATATATATATATATATATATATATATATATATAGGATATCATGTGTGTGTGTATGAGCCTATATATATATATATATATATATATATATATATATATATATATATATATATATATATATATATATATAATCAGAAAGCTACAAACGTCCTTTAATATCCAATTCACTCTACCTCCAGAAGTAATATATTTTCATGTTACCGAATGGGAATTTTTAGTTGATAATAAGTCCACCGAACCAGCGACGGACGAGGAATCAGTTCTGACACACTAACCAAACAAGAGAGGGTATAAGTGATACCATCTCCCGTCAACCCACCCTCGAACTCAGGTGTTTTGCTTTGGAGACGCCACCCAGGCCATGGACTTGTAGTGCGTTTTAACGTAGCCATATTATGACTATTTATCATATCACCGTGATTCATATACAATCAGAAAGCTACAAACGTCCTTAATATCCAATTCTTACCTCAGCTAATATATTTTCATTTATTACTGAAGGGGATTAATGATAATAAGTCCACCGTATAGGGCCCAGCTTTGGACGAGGAATCAGGACTACAGTGACATAACCAGTCAATTATAAGAATACCATCTCCCATCAACCCACCCGTTAACCTGTTTTGCAAGACAGACACCCACCTTGTTGACCGTAACTGAATATTATGACTATTTATCACATCACTGTGATTCATATACAATCAGAAAGCTAAAACGTCCTTTAATATCCAATAATGGATTACTCGGAAGTAATATATTTTCATATATGTTACCGAAGGGAATTTTTAGTTGATAATAAGTCCACCGTCGAACCAGCCGGACGAGGAATCAGGACTCCAGTGACACACTAACCAGTCGGCCACAAGAATATAAGTGAATACCATCTCCCATCAACCCACCCGCGAACTCAGGTGTTTTGCGTTTGAGACGATATCCACCCACCTCTGCCATGTTGACCGGACGTTTGTCGCGTCACTATTTATCACATCACCGTGATTCATAAAATCAGAAAGCTACAAACGTCCTTTAATATCCAATACTAGTAGTAATATATTTTCATATATGTTACAAGGGGAATTTTAGTTGATAATAAGTCCACCGTCCCCGGCTCGAACCAGCTTCGGAACAAATCAGGATCAGTGACACACAACCAGTCGGCCACAAGAGGGTATTTACCATCTCCCATCAACCCACCCGTAACTCAGGTGTTTTGCGTTTGGAGACGATATCCACCCACCTCTGCCATGTTGACCGTGTAGTGCGTTTGTCGCATAGCCATATTATGACTATTTATCACATCACCGTGATTCATATACAATCAGAAAGCTACAAACGTCCTTTAATATCCAAAACCTCGGAAGTAATATATTTTCATTATGTTACCAGAAGGGGAATTTTTAGTTGATAATAAGTCCACCGTCCCGTGGGATCGAACCAGCGACGGACGAGGAATCAGGATGTGAAATACCAGTCGGCCACAAGAGATATAAGTGAATAAATCTCCCATCAACCCACCCGTCGAACTCAGGTGTTTTTGCGTTTGAGACGATTCCACCCACCTGCCATGTTGACCGTGGTGCGTTTGTCGCATGACTATTTATCACATCACCGTGATTCATATACAATCAGAAAGCTACAAACGTCCTTTAATATCCAATTCACTCTCGTAATATATTTTCATATATGTTACCGAAGGAATTTTTAGTTGATAATAAGTCCACCGTCCCGGGGATCGAACCAGCGACGGACGAGGAATCAGGACTACAGTGACACACTAACCAGTCGGCCACAAGAGAGGGTATAAGTGAATACCATCTCCATCAACCCACCCGTCGAACTCAGGTGTTTTGGCGATATCCACCCACCTCTGCCATGTTGACCGTAGTGCGCGTTTGTCGCACGTAGCCATAGCCTATTTATCACATCACCGTGATTCATAACAATCAGAAAGCTACAAACGTCCTTTAATATCCAATGCAAGTAATATATTTTCATATATGTTACCAAGGGGAATTTTTAGTTGATAATTAAGTCCACCGTCCCGTGGGATCGAACCAGCGACGGACGAGGAATCAGGACTACAGTGACACACTTAACCAGTCGGCCACAAGAGAGGGTAAATACCATCTCCCATCAACCCACCCGTCGAACTCAGGTGTTTTGCGTTTGGAGACGATATCCACCCACCTCGAGACACAAGGCTGCCTGAAATTTCCTTACTTAACTTTCCTAATTCCTTTACAGCATGGGAATAGCTTATGCAATTTCACTAGGCAATATTAATTATTCTTACACTAGACATCATAAAAGAAAATTGATTATACCAGGTTCTCGTAGATGGTGGCGAAGTGGTGAAAACAAAGGGAAACGATGAAATACAGTGGAAGAATACTAGTAAATCGAAGAAGAAACTGTCAAATTTCTGACTTACTGTTGACGTGGGTTGGTTGCGCATGCAACTGACGATCAGAAGTCTTGAAAAGACCCGTTTAACACCTCACTAGTACCAATAAAACAGTAAGAGGGCAAGCACAAAGGATTAGTTACGCACAATGCATGTGGTTCGCGTGGCTTCAAGTCTCTCTCTCTCTACTGGCTTTCGTGGGTCAGGCCAGGGCAAAACTGTAGTCCATAGCCCCAGGCAGTCTGAAAAATTGACAGAGACATCGGAATGCATAGGACAGAGCAAAAGGAAGCTTAAGACTTCACTAGAGGTTACTTGGTAAAACCCTCCCTATAGGTTAGGCCCCTAATGCTAAACTATCAGCTACTAAAAGACGTTACTTTTTTGAAAACACACAGCCTACCTTTGCCCTTAGCACTGACAGAGATGCCTTCCTGTCTTTGTTAGGATGATATTCTTACTAAATAGTGCAGAGAGGGTGAACAGCAGAATATTTATAGAAGCTCCCCCCTTAAGAAGGCCTTTTGGGTGCAAAGGCCTGTACTAAGCAAGCTGTTCGCCTCTATTACGTTACTCTTCTCCCCTGAGCAGATTTGTCCCATACAGTCTAACTAGCTATGGATCTACCTAACTCTAGATAGGATATGAACTTGATCACTTACATTAGAGAATCCTAACTGTACTTAAAGGTGCTTACGGTTATTATGTGCTACCTCCTATAATCGTGATGCTTTAGACCTAGCCAAATGGTACATTCTATGGTATTCCCTACCCTAATCTATCCTAACACAACTGTAGCACCAACGTAAGGGACAATGCACTAGCTAAATTACAAGGTTTTCTGTACTACAATTGGTAATTACTGTTTGGTACATGAGGTTTGCCTCATATGATAAATGCTTGCCTAAATGAGACCTTGGCCATGAGTGTCAAGGTTACTATTCCAATGTACACAATCTGGTCTAGGCTATTGTATGAGAAAGGGATCACACTGGCTACCTCCTCTGGGCAAGGGGCCAGGATCACTCTAAGATGGTAAGGCACTGTGCCGAGAGGGCACTAGTGCCAGGATGAGCTCATGGCTCTGCGACTACTGGGCTCTCTTCTGCCCCTTCTTCTTCTTCTTCGGGTTCCTCCAAGGCCTATCTATGTCAGACCTAGGAGGTAATGAGGGCACCGACTCTGGGGAAAGGCCAGAAGGGCTAGTGGGCGTGAAGTCAGGGGTAACTTCAGAAGCTACAGGAGGGCTCCCTACTCCGACTGCTGCGACAACCGGAGCGAGAGCGATCTCGACCTCTGCATCCGAGGAGGCCAGTTCCTGGTCTCCCAGAGAAGATGTAACAGTTTGGTCCACCAGGGGTTCATCCTCTGGGGACGGATTTGGTGAAGAAGTGTCAGGTGCCAGAGGCTCTCCAGTTGCTATGATTAGTGTCGTGAGGGATCCTGGATCTCCCGTAGGAGGATCCGCCTCATGATTTTGACCAGACACAGGGTCCTCTTTAATTGGTGGCTCAAGGTCCGTGCCGGACAGAGTGTGGCACTGCTCAGGGTCCGCAAGTGGCACTGGCAGCAGTTGAGGGTCAGGCATGCCTGATAAGGGGTCCGGAGGTGCAACACCTCGCGGATGGCTTGAATTTGGCTGTGGCAGAGATTCCTGCCCCAGCTGGAGATCAGAGCCTCTCGGAGAGTCTTGCTCGGGGGCGTCCGCTGGGCATTGCTTACTTGGGCAGCCCTCCCAATTAGTGGAGTGGCCTGTCCACTTACACGTCCTACAGCGGTACTGCTCCTCCTGAACGTCTCTTCGGGGAGAGGGAGGACCTCTTTATTGGCTGCCCCTTCGCGAATGGAGAGGGCTAGGCTGAAAATGGTTCTGTGCATGCTTCTTCTGCTGGCAACTTTGGTGGGCGGAAGGTAGGTCCTCTTCATGGGGTTCTCCTACAGTCTGGGCCTCTGTGGAGGAGGTAGCATGGCTGTGAGGTGGTGTTGGGGAAGGGCTTCCCCAGAGGAGGTCCCAACCCAACAGGAAATCCACCCCAGGCTGAATTCCACCCACCATGCCAAGGCAGTGGGGTAGCGTGCCCCAAGGTGTCGTGACCTGGAGCTTGACCATGGGAACGGTAATGGTGTGGCCCTCTATCCACTTCATCTCCCACCGGGTTTCCTCATCAATAGAGGCACCAGCTGGCACTTGGGCCCTAGAGATTAAACTAATGTCTGCTGTAGTGTCTACCATGACTGGAAGGGTCACGGGCAGGCTAGAGCCCTTAAAGGGGGCCACCGAGATGAACTGAGTCTCAGTCTCTCGGGGTAAAGTATCTTCTGCTGCCCAGCCATGAAGAATGAGGTTCTGATGAGGTTGACAAACTTGGTGGTGGGGACATGATGTGGGCAGGCCGGATGTCCAGCACGGTAGTGGCCGGTAGCACCACAGGATTTGCACTGGCCCTTTGTAGGGGCTCGGTGACCTGCAGTAACTGTTGGTGGAGAGGGTTGAGTGGATGAAGAGGTAGAGGAGTTCTGGCTGGTAGTAAGAGGCTTCTTGTTAGTGCCGAGCTTGTATCGGCACTCAGCTTCAGTATGCCCCACCATCTCATAGTAGGTGCATGTAGGCTTGCTCAGCAGTCCATTCTTCGGGCAAGTTGAACCTGAGAGGTACCCGGGTGGCATTATGCACCCTGAGACGTGCTGTGGGACTGGTTGAAGGTTTCCCATGAATCGGCCATGCGGCAGGCTTCCATAAGGGTGGTGGGCTGCTTATCATTTAGATATACAGCAAGGGGTCCAGGCACACATTGGTAAAGATCCTCCAGCATGGTCCAATTGAAGAGGTCCTCAAATGTAGTGCAAGACAAGGAGTTGAACCAGTGGGTACCAGACTGGGTCTTGTGACAGGCCCATTCAGTCCAGGACCAGCGGACTTCCTTGGCAAGACCCCGGAACCGCTGTCTCCATTTCTCCGGGGTTATTTCGTAGGCCTTCGTGATGACTCTATGCGCTTCAACCATGTCACCTCTCTGGCTCTTCTCCAGTGAGTGAAGAGCTGCCTTAGCTTTTCCCTCCATGTGCTTGGCTAGTACTAAGGCCCTTTCTGTCTCAGTGGTGCTGTAGTTATCAAAGAGTGCCTCGATTTCCTCCAGCCATGCTTCTGCGCCATCCTCAGTCCACTTGGGGATGAGGGAATCAATGCTCGAGATTGGAGCATTTGGTGCAGCCGGCATGTGGTTTGAGGCTTGATGTCTAGCCATTGCTTCGGCATTTCCCTTTTTTGCTCTCTCCAGCTCGAGCTCCTTTTCTTTGAGAGCTAGCTCACTCTCCTCATGCTGTCTTCTCCTTTCTTCTCTTTCGTCTTCCAGCTGCCTCTGTTTGGCCTCATACCTCCTACGTTCTTCTTCATACCTCCTCTGCTCGGCTTCATAATTCCGCCATTCGAGTCTTTCTTCCTTCTCTTGCTTGGCCAAGTCATCCATTTGCTCCTTGACCCACTTGGTGAGGTCCAATCCGGTGAGACCTGCCGCTGTCCCCAGCTCCATGAAGGCTTTATAATTCTCTGCTGCCATGGTTCTGGTGGGGAAGGGTGTCTATCCGGGTCGACTGGACGTACTTGGGCAGCAAGGAAGTGTCCCTCCGATTTAGGGTGACTCTTCAGTGATGTGGCATCTTTTCAATAAGGTGGCACGGTGGTTGGGTGTGCCGTGTAAAGGTCACACTGGTGGCACTCAGTATCCTTAGGTACTGGTGTAGCTTAGGTACAAAAGGACTTTTCTTCTGTGTTGCTTTTGCTGGTTTTGTTTTTCCTCTTTGCTTGGTTGCACTGTGGTGCCAGTGCATTCCTAGGAACCCTTTACTTGAGTCCACTAATTTGTATTTACAGAAATGCACTCTACCTCAGCAGAGTGTAACAAATCAGTGAGAGAGAAAGGGAAGGTAAGAGAGAGAGAGAGAGAGAGAGAGAGAGAGAGAGAGAGAGAGAGAGAGAGATGTAAGGTATTCGGTTGATGACAGTGCTTCAGATTAGTGGCACTGTGGAAAGAAAATTGAATTGTGGTTGCTTTTGAGGCCCTCGTGAGTGTCTGGTCCCAGTACCTGCTGTGCTACTACCCCCTTCTCATGAAGAGGGGGAAAGGCTACCTTCTGCTTAAGTCTGGGTAAAAGACCTCACTCGTGACCAACAGTTTCTAACTGTAATTAATCTTAACTTGTCCTCATCTATTTGTGGGACAGAGGTTTTTTTATTTTGTTTACTTTAATTAATTATCCCTGTGTTGGCCCAGGACTTTCTATGAAGAGGGTGCACGTGTCATGATATGACATGATGTAAAATGGAACCTGTAGTTCCATTCAAATTGTAATATAAATGGACTTAGCAAAAAGTATATATATCTGTGTGAGCACGAGAGAGGTGTTGTTTGTGAATCACAGATCAAGTCGCACGTCAGCAGAACATGTCGGCAAGCGTCCATGTGTTGTTTGGAAAACAGTATGTCAGCATAAGTCAACGTCCTCTTTTGTTCTGAGCTGAGAGCTGTCACGTAGGCAGTGAGAGATCCCTGGGAACGAGGTCATTGTCTGTCCGTGTGTGTGTAAATGATAGGTCTTGTTATGATGGAGTGTGGAAGTTTTAAGACAGATCAAAATGGGAAATCATCCTGTGTAGACCCATTGTTACCCTGTTGTACAAATATCTCACAATATAGTCACAGAATCCCATTATGGAGTTTGTCTAAATCCTACCAGAAGAACTTTACTATTTCTAAGACGTAAACTCATGCACAACCATGGAGAAACCTTTTGAAGATGCAATTCCATTTCTCTGACTGTATTTACGACAGTCCACTTAATCAAAAATAGTTGAGTGCTCGCAAGTGTACCCAACACACGTACACTTGGGGTTTTTATGGTTGAATGCTTACTTGAGTATATGAGAGAGAGAGAGAGAGAGAGATATGGTTGAATGCTTACTTGAGTATATGAGAGAGAGAGAGAGATATGGTTGAATGCTTACTTGAGTATATGAGAGAGAGAGAGAGAGATTCAGCGAGCAAATTCATGCTCCCTGAGGAAATTTAAGTAAAATTTTTATAACTGCACACTGGCAGGGTTCTTATTGGAAGATACGTCTTCATGGGCTCTTTTTTTAGGGGATTGTTTAACAATCGTAACTCTCCTGTGGCCCGAGTCATATGTCTTACTCTGAGAAGCTATGATTTAAAATATAAGTTTCTTTTTCTTTATATGATTCCTTACGCCAGTGGATTTGTATAGAAACTTGTTATGTATTTCCTAACTAAGACCTAACATTCCCTGACTAAATTATGTCTTGTTTTTATCTATTGTATGGCACCCTATCCTATATTCTATCTATCGAAGTCTATGTCTGGCTAAGATTTTGCAAGGGGGTTACTCCACACAACGAAGTAGTTCCCGAAGTGGCAATGAGGCAGAGGCGGAAGGTGACTGTGGCGCTACAAACCAATCACACAACCAATAACAACAAAGGTTTTAAGATGGCAGACATGGGGAGCGGTCAACCAGGGCTCCAAAATGTTGGAAGAATACTGTTAGCACGCTGCTAATTCAAAACAAATGCGGCCGAGTGGCAGTCTTGGCAGATGAATACACAACGTCTTGAGGAGCGTTTGTTTACAACTGAACCAAACAAAGCACTCAAATTCCTCTCACAAAATGAACGAAGCAACTCCAGGAATACAGATTTTAACTAAATACACCAACAATGCAAAGGATTTTACGTTAGGGAGATGGAAAACGAAATTACTATGAGCTACGCTTTTTTTTTTTTTCTTTTTCCACGCAGAATTAATCGCCATCCACTTGCGTCATGCTTATGGAGGGGCCACTAGCAATACAACAGGGAAATGGATTCGTGACGTCCTGACAGGACCTAATTTACATTACTTAAAAATGCAAATTATTAAAAAATTAACTGTTGCCGTTTGCTTGCTATATTAATGACACAGGATTTTGATATGCTTCCCGCTATCTGAACATTTATTAACTCCGTTACGCTCGATCAGGGCCTCTTCATAGTGGCGAACGCGGTTACTGCTTTTGAAATTCAACAAACTCCAAAGATTTTATTCTCCCTACCTACGAGAGACACGTGGGGCACACTTTCTATGTTCTTTGTCGTGCACTAGTTAACACGTTCAAAAATCAATATCATGCATTAATCCTTGGCTGGGGAAAATAGCAAAATATTAACAATGTAAATTTATAATTATAAACGCTCTCAATGCACACTCTCCTACCTACACTAATTTCTTAATTATAAACTGGCATTCTTATCATTATTATGCCTTGATCTGTCTCCTTGTTTGGAAGAATGGCATGAAATCAAATATCTGACTTTTCTCCTTGGAATTAATGTGTAATTAATTTTGACTCCAGATTCTTTTA
>NC_089742.1:76141124-76188624 GCF_040412425.1 Macrobrachium rosenbergii | reverse complement strand
CAGAGAGATAAACTGGTAAGCAAACCAACAGTGTTTTTCATTTCTTTATATTACTCGTTACGTCAAGTTATTCTACATTTTCTGTTTTTCTCTCTCACACCCACCGACCCACCCACTCACACAAACACGCATCTAAATAAAAAAAATCTACAATATCTGGAGCTTTTATATGATTATTAAAAGTTACATTAGCTTCTGTGAATGGACATCTCTTTCACCTCATCTCTGCTTTTACTGTATTAAAATATATCTGGTTTTCTTGTCTTTTGTAATCAAGTTGAACACTTACGACATGAGTAAAAATTCTTATGCACATGGCTGCTGCGCACTTTTTCCTCTGCTCCATACCTGGTAATGTGTTCATGTGAAATTGCGTCTGTGAACTCTATGGAACAATTGGCTTTCTTTATTTGTGTTTTCTCGTTGTGGAAGAAATGTTTCCTAAAAAGGCGGGTATTTACAGGCTTTTACTCGAATTCTCTTTCAGAGTAAAAACATGACTTTTAGCGAGGGTGTGGGAGTGTGAGGGACTGATGGTAAAAAATATTTTAGATTTACGGATTCCATTTACAAGAACAGTATTTGCTTGGTCACAACTTTTCGTTTGTTTTCCACTCTCATCATTTAAATCTCTCGGGTTTTACTTTCCCCATGTCACTTTCCCTCAATTGTTCCTCGCGTCCCCCTTTCGTTACATTTCATATTTTTGTCAGAGTTTAGTTTACCCACTTTCCCCTTATCCCTTTTGTGTTTGGCTTTTTCCTTTACTCAACAACACATCTGGAATGTTTTTAGAGCTTCATTCCTGTTCTTTCTCGGTTCTTTTAGTCTTCTTAGCACGTAACATACTTTTCAATAAATTTCTTCCCCTCCTCGTGTAACCTTAATGCCTTTGACGACCTCGTTCGGTTGCAGTGGCCTCTCCAAAGCAAAAAAATATGCCTTTGCAAAGAATTGTTTTAGCACACCTATATATCACTCTTACAAGTCTTAAACTTTGCAAGAAATTAACAGTATATATATATATATATATATATATATATATATATATATATATATATATATATATATATATATATATATATATATATATATATATATATATGTGTGTGTGTGTGTATAGTGTGTCATAAATATACTCAGGTTCACTGTCTTAAATAACAGGTCTTTCCACTTTGGGAAAGAAAAGAGACATTTCGTTCAATATGCAATTGTTAACAGTGACCTGAAGGGTCACAGATAGTTAATTTCTGACCCCAAATTTGCCCTTATCTTTCCACTCTTACTGTGAGGTTGAATTCTTATTGCGATAAATTAGGGTACCTGGAAGCCCAGTGCCAAAGCCTCCCTCCAAACCGAGCCCACCGCCTAACCCTACTTTCAGGGTTACACAATGAGATTTTAGCAAGGCATACTGCCATATGTGTAAAGTATGTGGACACACCTCGAACTATAGGAAGTGCCCTGCGAAAGTCTCTTACTGCCATTGCTGCCCTGGCCGTCACTCACAACTCTTCCCAGCTACACGGCTATCTTTGTTGCACCTCCCAGAGGTTGGTAGCACGCTCAGCAGGTCTCTGCTTTCGAAGATGCTGGTGCCCAAATCTCCCTCATAAGATGAGACAAGGTACCCAACAGGGCCATCATTGAACATAACAGTCCCATAACTACTGAGGGCATAAATAAATGCAGGCTGATGCTTCCTTCTGTCCAATTGAGGGTCACCACATCCCACAAACGTTGTATTAGCATCTTAGGAGTAGCTGAATACATTCCTGGAGACAATGACCTCCTCCTACAACAGGACCCACAATCTGGCCCCTCTTTGGGCCTTACTGGGATCCTGCCCCCCTACTTCTCCCTCAGGCACTGTTGACATGCCCGGTCCTGATGTCGAGGCACAGCCAGTGCCTAAGCCTAGCCCCCTTCAAGGCTCTAAGCCTTCCAAGAAGGACACCTGCATCTTCTCTCCAGCCTTAGTGCCAGAGACTGTCTACAACAGTGCCATAGGAGACCCAAATCTGGCCCCACTCTCAACCACGGGCACGGACTTGCAACCTGTCACGGAGCTTATAACAGTAACCCTGTCAGATCCTGAATCCACAGCAGCATCCCTCTCGCCTCCTACAGAAGGAGAGTCCTCTAAGCTGGGTATAGGTCCTCCCTCATCCTCCTCACCAGCCAAGTCGTCAGAAGACAAGACTCTTAGCAGTCGAATCCCTACATGAGGGTATGCTTCAGCTTGTCACTCAAGTGCAGTAAATCCAGAAGAGTCTAGCAGGCAATAGAGAAAGAAACAAAGCAGTGGGTTGCTGGAGGATGTCAGTGCTTTACCAGATGACAGTGTAACAGGCACGGCCGCTGCCCGAGTTGTCGCAGCAAATTAGGCAGTAGCTAGCCTAGATTCTCCAGTGCCAGCCTCAGCAACGTCACAGGCCCTCACAGGCCTCTATTAAATGGGTGATGGGTCCACAGGACCAGGGTCATGCTCAGCCCAAGATTCCTTACAGTGTCCTCTTCTCCTCCAGAGTCCCCTTGCCAGGCTCCAATTAGGAAGCCCCAGCACAAGGATTGGGAAAAGACAGGTGTTTAAAGGGCCAATGAGTTCTTCCGGCACTAAAACTTTAGCATAGTGCTATTTCCGATAGAGGCAACTCTGGCACCTTGCCCAGAGACAGGTGCCTAGGTTGTCTTGGAATTGCATCTTGAACAATGGGTTGTATTGAGAAAATTTATTTAGTAATTAGCTAAGACTGTTCTCCAGCACAGTTGAGGATATGTCCTATCTCAATTCTAATTACTTGTATTCTCTTATTTTTCAAACTGATGCACTTATGTATAATTGCATACTTTATTTTAATGAATCTAACTTAAATTTTCAACCTGCTCTATTGCCAAACTGCAGTATTCATTTTGTTGTGCCACAGTCCTTTTAATGCATGCCCTCTCAGATTAAGCTTTATTTGCTAACTAGAGTAAAGTCAACGTATTCCTCCTCTAGGAATGAGCAAGGACTCATTGATGGCACTTTTAGTTAAGGTATTGTTAAAATTCTAATTTTTATATTAAGGGGTCGGATTTGACCATTTGGAATTAAAGCAGCAGACGTTCTGATTTGTAAGGGCCAGGAATTTCTGCTTAAATGGGGAGCTGTCATAAATATACTCAGGTTCACTACCTTAATTAATAGGTCTTCCCACTCTGGGAAAGAACCAGACATTTAGTTCGATATGCAGTTGTTAACTGTCACCTGAAGGGTCCAAGATAATTAATTTCTCCAACCCCAAATTTGCCCTCATCTTTCTCCTCTTATTGCAAAGGCTGAATTCTTTCAGATAAACTCTAGCTTGCAACTACCGCCGTTCAGTTTGAGAGTGGGGCATCTAAGCAGATGCTCAGTCTTAGCACGTTGACCTTTAAGCACAACAGACGTCTCTCCCTCTGACTCTCTCCTCACCTCTGGAGACAAGGGGCCATGCTGTAGCCCCACACGTTACAAAAGCGACACTTTTGGAACCGCTTCGGGACGACAATCTCGCTATACCACATCCTTGGTGTCTGCAGCTTTGCTTCTAGTTTGGTGCTAAAATTCATTAACACGGTAAGAGTTGTCTGAACCAGATTAGGCCTCCATGCTTTCAGCCCCTTGTCCCACCTCAGCTGCCTCTTATGAAGTTCTCTCCCTCCAAGCTTCCTTTTCTCTTGAATCTCGATTCAATCCCCTTGAACAAGTGATTTTTTCCTTCAACCCTCCTCGTCATTGGTTAATTCTGAATAATGTAAACCTTCCTTGAAGTGAGATTTGTAACTGATTTGAATACATGACCCAACCACCATTTTAAAGGCGCTGAAGACTACCTTAGTTTCATCTCTAATTATCAACCCTATCCCTTAGCCTTCAGCTATCATAGGCCACTTAAAACACTCCTACTTTTGTGCATGTCCACATTAGCATTAATCACAGCATCTCTCCATATTACAGAGAGGTTTTTGTGAGGCTGTATTGATGCTACTCTTTTCCATCGCACAAGTCCTGCATCCTCGCCCTCCAGGAAGGGCCTACTGAATTAGTCCGGAATTTAACCCATACATTTTCCACCGAGAAATCTTGATTTGCATTTAGGTGTATTTTGTAAATAAAGTAGTTCATTTGTTACTTTAGTCTACTTTATGCTTCCCAGTGGCGTAGCTGACATTCCATCAGGACGGGGGGCCTAGGTGGAGCCAAGATATTTTTTGGGGGTGCCAAAGAAAATTACACAAAACTAATGTACTAATTCTGTAATTTGTAAAATATACTATTCTCGAACGTATATATCCATGTGAATGAAGGAAAATAATATTATTAGTAATTAGCAAACTGTATCTGAATTACAGAATTCAATTTCCAATTAATTTCAACTCGTACTATACGCAAATGTATCAAATACTGTAATGTAAATTTCTAATTCCTGTTAACAAGTTTTAATTTTCAACTATAGCATAATATCCTTGTCATGTAAATATATCCGAACAGTGTATCTCATCAATAACACAAAAGACTTACGAGTATGAACCTCCAAAATCTCGTCAAAATTTTAACCTGTCCCGTTCCCTCTTCTTCATCTCCTCTCCCTGGAAATTAACTCTACAGTAAGCAGCAGTAGCAAATTGCACTGCACTTATTCAAAACTGCAACTATAGCTTCAGTCATTTCATACATAAGTTGATAACATTAAGTTGGATCAAAATATCACGAATAAAGATGTCTTTTGTGTTAAAAGCCTATAACTATAATTCTGCTTTTGACCACCAAAAGATTCAAGTTTAGCTACAAAGGGAATTTCAACTGGGAGCGCCAGTGGGGCCAAGCATCTGACTGGCCAGCCCCGCCCCCGCAACGATGCCACTTGATCCTTCCATCCAGTAATTATCTAATTTCCTTCTTGAGTTTATGAAGTAAGGGCCCCCCTCTGCACAAGGCCAATAAGCTGTAAGGTAAGGAAAGTAAATTCTCACCCTTTACTAATAAAAAACAATATATATATATATATATATATATATATATATATATATATATATATATATATATATATATATATATATATATATATACATACACATATATTTATGTATATATATGTATATATATATATATATATATATTATATTTATTTATATATATATATATATATATATATATATATATATATATATATATATATATATATATATCTCAAAGAGAGAGAGAGTATTATAGAAACTACTACACAGAGTGAGACATGTGGTCTTGCAGTTAGGAATCAGAACATTTGGGAGAGGAAGTGAGCAGTGTTAATCAAGTGTTAAGACAAAAAAAAAAAATTACGACTTTTCCTAGGCAGGTAGTGACAAACTGTCAGTATTCCAAAGCCCAAAGGTGAAGGTGGAAGGTTATGATAAGCTCTTGATGAATATTTTGCAACATGCCTGTCGTGAACTCGATGGTGAGAGAAAGAAAACGGTGAAGTAAGAATGGGTGATGGTTAAATGGTGAAAGTTAAGCTATAGCTTAGTTTAACCAGACCACTGAGCAGATTAACAGCTCTCCTAGGGCTGCCCGAAGGATTAGACTTATTTTACGTGGCTAAGAACCAATTGGTTACCTAGCAACGGGACCTACAGCTTATTGTGGAATCCGAACCACATTATAGCGAGAAATGAATTTCTATCACCGGAAATAAATTCCTCTAATTCTTCATTAGCCGACCGCAGACTCGAACTCGGGCCTAGCGAGTGCTAGCCGACAACTCTACCGACTCACCCAACGAGGAACTGGTTAAATGGTGAATGGAGGGAGTGATGATGACGTTGGTGAAGAGCGGTGTAATCGACACGTCTGGTGAACGGTGACGTAGTCAACAAACCTTAAGAACTGTGGGAGGTTAAGAGATCACCGCCCAAATACTATAGAGAAGAAATGAGGAGGAGGAAGAGAGCCATGGAGAGATCTAGAGTGCAGGTGTGTTACGGGTGTGAATAGTGATCCATCTCTCGTTACTGACAGGACTTAGAAATTTTCACAACTCTCTCAGGTACCTACTTTTTTTTAAGCTCCAGTTTGGGCTTAGTATTGAATCCAGTTTACTCCAGTTGAAGCACCTAAGTGATAAATAGTGGAACCTTATACTCCAAAGCGATAATAGAGAGAAAACAACAGTACTAGTCTAAGTCACTCTGAAGAATTATACTGTCATCCAGATGAAACAAGCATTTTCCTTAGAAGAATGGATCCACAACGCTCTCGGCTCTCATGACCTTAATTCTACAACTACAACAGAGGGTAGAAAAGTTGTTGCCAGCTTTAGTGAGATTCAAGAAAGAAGAATTACTTGACGAACATTACGACATGAGATTAAAGAAACAACGCGACACTGTGGAGAGTTTTCCATCTTAATATCCACCCCTTTTACTAACGCCAGCCGTTATAGCCCAGACATACATACCGCTCTACACAGAAAACGAAGAGAGAGAGAGAGAGAGAGAGAGAGAGAGAGAGAGAGAGAGAGAGAGAGAGAAAAAGTGCACCAACACACACACACACACATTAAAGAAAAGAGACATTATTTATCAGCGAATAGTATTGACGACAAAAGAAAATTGGGAGAAATAAGAAAACTAAAAGACAGAAGAAAACTAGAAGAAAGAAGAAATCGGTTGAACAAGTGAAGGATGCGAAACAGACAACCAAAGAGGACATCTCTGAGAAAGCAAACACGAAGAGAAGTCTACATACCTGACGGCACTTCAACTCAAAAGGTACATATTAAGAGAAGGATATCCGTTTACACACGCCTATGCACTTGAAGTTCTTAGAAGTCAAAATTATAAAACTAATTTGATATGATACTTCAAGTGGTTATTTCTTTTTAAACATGAATTATAACACTTGAATTAAATAGACATACAGTTGATCTTGGCAAATTTTCTTTGATTTCTTTACTAATTATTAGTCAATAATTCTACTAACCAATACGCATTTATTTGTTGTGGTATTTGCAAACTTTTGCTAATACTTTTTATTAATTTTTTTTTTTAATTTGATGGGAATTATTTAAGTGAAGAATTTTTAAAATTTGTTTGTGTATTGATTTTTATTTTCTGGGGAACGTCTCTTCCATCATTGTGTTTTTAAAGTGCCTTTTTAGGTTTAAGATGAAACTATAGTTAATTAACGTTAATTAAATATTTGCCCAAGAGAAAGATATCTATATTTGGGAGAACAAACACTTTGATTTTTACAAGAAGCCAAGCACGTAGATTAAATATGTCAGCCCCTATAAATCCTCCAGCTACATAAGATAAAGGGACTACTATCGTTATTCATAAAATCGCCCTGGAGAATAATCACTAATTAAATTTTGGGGAAGGAAAGAAGAAAATGATACTTGCAATTTGAAAAACTGGATTGAGCAAATAGTTATACATTTAAATTCTTTAACTGGTAGAGATGTTGAGAAATTAAATGAAGCCAAAATCTTCCTTAAGATCTCTCGAAAGGAGATATAGGATGCTATGTTCATTCTGATGTTTATCGAAGACTTAAGAATTGGGAGGAATTAAAGCAATTTTTTTAAAATATATTCCACAGTTGGCGAGACCGATCTAGTTATCAGCCTCATAAGGTTGGAGAATGGATAAGAGGAATTACATCAGAATGGATCCCCATTTATATAATTTTAAAAAGAGACGGGCCATTTAGTTTCAATCATCTATGGAAATCAACAGTGGCGGGTCAGCGGGTAACAACAGTTGATAATTGTAAAAACCTCTTAAAGCTATCTTTGTTATCGGGAAGTTTGCCATCAAAGGCAACTGAAAAGATGACCCGTATTTGGAAATTAGAAAATGATGTTATTGAAATTGAAAATGAAGTAAAGAAAATCTTAGGCAGAAATCTCGAAGGAAATAATCAACACAGACCCTTAATCACGATAGCGCAAGAGAGGAAAGGGCATGACATTCAGGGTAGGTCTATGACACCAGCTAGAAACCAGAATAGAAACCCAAGTAACTCATCTCGAGGCTCGAGGGAAATCTCCAACAGTCACAAACTATAATTGCCTGGAGAAGGGCCATAATCCAAGTGATTGCCATGGAACAACTTGCTGCTCCTATCATAAAAGGAAGGATATAGTGTTCAAGATTGTAGGAGTAGGAGGAGTAGACATAGATCTCAGTCACAAGGCAGTGTAGAGATCGTAGTTTATCTCCACAATTTAGGAGGATCAGGGACAAAAATACTAACCAAGCTGCAAATTTAATGTACCAACAAGATTAAGCAATGTTAAATGAATCAATGGTAAACTTTTATACTGCCGGAATAATGGACATTCCTACATAAAAGAAGAAAAGGCTGGAATGTCAGATTTAAGTTATGTAACGAATATTAGTAAAATTATTTAAGGGATGTATCCGATTATAGACCTGTATTCCAAGCATATGTTGGTTTAAGGAAGCCTATTGCTGTATGCTTTGATACGGGGTCACCAAAATATATAATAAGTGAAAAGATATACCAGGCATATTTTTCCCACTTAAATTTGAACCCAATAGTAGACTGTTGAATCACAGACGTTCATGGTAATGGAATCAAGATAGTACGTCAAATTGATTTTCCTTTTAAATTAGGAAGTCTTGCTTAAGGAGAAGGTTCTAGTTGTAAGAGGAATACATTTAGCATTCGCCCACTTGCTGATTGGTTACCCAACTATGGCTGGGCGAAGGATTACAATCAATGGTTATAAAAATGGTTAAAAACATCGGTTATAAAAAAGATAGGTTAGAAAAAAAAGATCTAGAATACCTGTGTAAAATATTCAAAAGAAGAAAGTCAGACTCAATCAGAACTCAGCACGAATTGCTAAACAAATCATTGACGATTTGGAATTTTAAGAAACTTAAAATTAGGACGAGATTTAAGGCTTAAACCTGGAGAAAACACATAGATAAAATGTATAGTAAATCCAATTTCCGAGGGGAAGGAAATTCTTACACTTATAGAAATGTCACAAGCGCATGGAGTGCATTACTCCTCAAGCCTGCAAGAAGTTAGACAAAGCAAGATATCCCTAGAAATTACAAATAATAGAGGAGGAAAGATTATGTTAAAACACGGAACAGAAATAGGGTGAGCTGAAGTATACACTGTCCCTATTCAAATTGTAGAGAAGGAAATTATGGCATTGATTAATAAAGATAATGAAAATTCAGCTCATGAAACAGAACTGAGAAGAGTTACAATATGGAGTCACTTGAAAGATATCAAAGAAGATTACGCTAGAGAAAAACTTATAGCTCTACTGAGTGAGGATAAGGATATTTTTGCCATAGATGGAGACACGACACCCTTGGAAATACAGATGAGATAACCCATACAATAGATAATCCACGAAATACCAAACCAGTCTACATTCCTGTCTATAGAGTAGCACATTCACAGAAGAATATTACTGAAAGAGAAGTTCAAAGAATGGAAAAGGAAGATATAATAGAACCTTCTAAATGTCCGTGGTCTTTTCCACATTTGTTAGTTCAGAAAAAAGACAAGACTTATAGAGCAGTAGTTGATTCCAGAAAAGTTAATAAGACAACAGAAACCGATCCCCTAGCCAATGCCATCCATGACAGATTTGATCACATCCGCTGGATCCAAGAAATATTTTACCACAATAGATCTCCCTACAAGATTTTGCCCTCTGGATGAAGAAAGTAAACCATTGATTGCATTTTCCACCAGTATTGGTAGATATAAGTGCATAAGAATGCCTTTTGGTCCAAAGTCAAGGCCAGTGACATTTGTAAGACTAATGGATAAGATTCTAAGTGGATTACTAGGAAAAGGTGTGCATTGTTATCTAAACGATCTGATAATAGTCACAGACATCATCGAGGAACATATAAAGCTGGTCAGAGAAGTCCTAAAGAGGATGAGAAGAGCAAATCTAAAGTTGAAATTGAAGAAATACACCTTCCTTGAAAGGAAAATAGACTATCTGGGATACATTCCAAGTGAAAGAGGTGTGGAAGTAAACGGCTTAAAGATTAAGTCAATTAAAGAGTACCATACACCTCGATGTAGGAAAGATATATAAAGTCATTCTTAGGTTTGGCAGGCTTTTACCGGAAATATATAAAGAATTTTGAAACTATATCTCTCCACTAACAGATCTACTAAAAGAACATGTATCATTTGAGTGGACAACAAGACAACAACAAGCGCCTGACGAATTGAAAGAAAGACTAACCCACTTGACATTACTTAGTTTTCCAGACTTTAGTAAGGATTCTTTCTGGCAACAGATGCAAGCTCTATTGATATAGGAGCAAGCTTAATGCAAAGACATGATGATAAGTACTATGCTATAGCTTATTATAACAGAAAATTAAAACCCACAGAAGAAAACTACTCAGTAACAGACAGAGAGTCTCTAACCATAAAAGATGCTTTATAGCACTTCAGATGCACCATCACTGATCATTCTGTTGCAACAGAAATGCTGAAGGATCCGAGTTTTCCAGACGAAGAGCTCATTGGTTTATGACTGCCCAGGATTATGACACAGAATTAAAATATGTTCCAGGTAGGGCAGATAAGGTAGGAGACACATTATCAAGATATATTCCTCAAGGAGAAAATATAAATATGATTAATCAAGAAGTAAAGTCGAGTTAACCTTTAAGTAATGTGTTCACTGTGCACTATACAGAAGAGCTTTCTATGTCAAACTTCATAAGGGAACAAACAAAAGATGAAGATCTAAAAGAGATCTACCAATTTGTGAAAAGCGAAAGGAAATTTGCTCATCAAAAAGAAATTAAAGTACGCAAGTCGACCGGATGTCCAGTCGATGAACTGAATGAAACAGATGATGTATTAATCTGGATGTTCCAGAAAACTGATCCATTTCGATCATTTCATGGTGTGACCTTTAAGAAGGTAGTGCCTAAGAGACTAAGAAGTGAAGTCATTGATCTAAAGCATGATGATCCCATAAAAGCTCACCCAGGACGAGATGAGACAGTCAGACTAGTAAAAGGATTTTTTCATCATTGGAAAGCACTGTACAAAGATGTGAATAATTGTGTGAAGAGCTGTAATGTTTGAAGTAGCTTAAGGGAAGAACGGATAAGGAAGTACCCTTAGGAAAATATTCTATCCCACAAAGTCCATCTGGAAGAGTAGCCATAGATCGCATCACTAACCTTCACACTGCCAGTAGGCATGCTAAGAACATTATGGTGTGTATAGATGCACTCACTAGATACACAGAGCTGATGCTAATAACAGGTTAGGGACCTAAGAATGTGCAGTCGCACTCTTCGACAAAATATTTTGTAGAAATTCTGCCGCACAACTAATAATATCTAATAATGGTACAGAGTTTAACAATTCGCCAGTCCAAGTAATGTGTGATATATTCACGGTAGAAAAGGGAACCATACAACCATATCATCCAGCTAGTAATGGCTTAGCAGAAAGGAATAACAGAACAGTTCTGGACGCTTCGAGACATACAGTAGGATAGATCCTGAGTGGGATGTTAATTTGACTTTAGTCCAATTGTCATTAAATGTCAGATACACTAGTATACAAGCAACACCCATAAAAGCTTTAATGGGATATAAACCAATGCATGGCTGAATCAGCCAATTCAGCCCAACTACTCGGAAGACATTATGAAGATAGGATGAGTAATTTCAAAATGATACATAAACAGTTGCACAAGAACCTTGAAGAAGCCCAGGTCGCCATAGTAGGCAAGTGTCTAGAAGGATTAAAGCCAATAGATTATAAGGCTGTGGACGAAGTATATATAAAGGAGAAGTTAGAAGTGGCATCAATTATAAGTTAACCGCTAAATTCAGAGGACCATTCAGAGATAGAAGTAAAAGAGACAAAAGTGAAAGTAGAGAAAATGAATGACTTAGTTCCTTCCACATATGTTGAATCAGTAGAAGAATCAGGATTTTGAGTATATAAAGACAAAGTTAAAAGAACTAAAGAAGTTAAGGAAAAAGAGGCAACTAAAGAAGTAGGAGAAGTCCCAGAAGAAAGAACTGGATATAATCTAAGGAACAGGAAAGTCAGATTCCAGTAAAAAGCTTTATATGATTGATAGATTTGTTCCTATTGCTCTCTACATTTAATTTCTCTATTGCTAAGTTTACCTTCATTGGTTGACTTAGTGGTAAAACCTTTTTTCTTATTTGTTGCAATTCTTACTTAATTAGTTGGTCTTGTAGCAAGATTTTCGGGGTTAAAGTACACTAACTTGGAATTTACTTTTTCTTTGACTGTAAGGGGAATATTTAGGAAACAAAGAAATGTAGAATAAAATTCTGAAATGTAATATTACCATTTCAGGAAAACTTTTCAAAATGAGGGAAACAATGCTGAAAACGACTGTCATGTGTCTGCAAGTTATACAAATGCAAGCTTTGACTGGTGAAATTAACACAATCAATACAGGAAGATTAATCATGGATAAAGGACAGGTGAACTTGATTGGCGAGTATGCTGGAGTAACAACTGAATACGAAGATGTAAAAGATCTCAAGATTCAATTAGGAAGTCCTGTTAAGGATAAACACAACCCTTGAACAATATCCAAAACTATGCACTGAAGAAACAGAATCGTTGTTAAGGAATGTAATCAAAGATACACTTCAAGAAATAGAAGAACTGTACATGCCAGGACAAGCAAGAGCCAAGAGAGGACTACCTATTGCTGCTATTATTTCAGGAGGTTTGTCAGTTATTTTTAGAATTTTTAACCAAATTCAATTGCTATCTCTTCAAGAGAAAATTTCCTTAATAGAAACAAGTAAAAGGAATAAATATAGAAATGCTAAATGTCAAAACAAATAAAGAAATACACAACAACTCTTAGCAAAGCTGAAGAACATTGAGGAAATGTTATTAAAACAAATATTAGATAATTTCAGAAAAGAAACTCAAAATTGTTTACTGTCCATGAACTTAATTTTTACTACAGTCACCCTTAAAATAGAAGTAAACAGAGCTGGAGATGAACTACAGGACTTTGTAAATAGTTTATTAACAGCTTCTCAAGGAAAAGTCTCTGCAAACCTGTTACCATTGAAAGACTTGCAAGAAATAATTACTAACGCAAAACGTAAGTATGACAAATACCTCGTATTCCCTATTCAACCAACGCACTCTATCCTTTTCACAGAGCTACTTTAACTAACGAAGTCTTACTAATTATTATTCCAATTAATATGAAAAAGGTCTATAAGTATTACTCTTATACCCCTTTTCCTATGTATGTTGCAAATCATACTTTCGTTTTGGCTACTGAACATACAAAACTTCTCATTCAGAAAGACACTCACATTCATATCGAAGAAGTTAAAGAAAACTTACACAATGCGTTACACATTTTAACTACACAATTTGCGATGCAAATCAATTAAATATATTTTCACATGCAAAAAAATCTTACTTACACACTCTTATACATAATCAGAATATCCATTCATGCCGATTTAAGGAAGTGCAGATTCAAGAAATTAAGATCACTAACATAGAAAAATACATTTATATCTACAATCCTATCAAGGAAACCTTTCAAATTCAATGTGAAGATTATGTCACATACGCAAGCGTTTGCAAATGAAAGATGCACCATGTATGTGAACTGAGTGCCAAGTATGTGTTTATCCCGGAAACAAAAATTAAAATGGACGAGCATCGATTCAAATCGCTAATGGGATTTGCGAAAAGCGACGGGTTCTATCCATACTATGGTGCCATAAATATAACTTTATATACTAGCTGAAACTTTCCTTCACAGAACAATGGCAAAAGTGATATCGAGCACAAAAATCCGTTCTCCCAACCGATCGCTAATGGGATTTGCGAAAAGCGACGGGTTCTATCCATACTATGGTGCCATAAATATAACTTTATACTAGCTGGAACTTTCCTTCACATAACAATGGCAAAAGTGATGTTGAGGACAAAAATCCGTTCTCCCAACCGGCAACAGAGAGAACACGAATCAGGTGATAATGAATCCACGAAACAGTTAAACTAGTAATTAATGCAACACCCAATAGATGTGGCACCGAAAAGTGCATTATGGGAAGGATCTGGGGGAGAGGGAAGTTCATTGTGCACTGCAAAATCTCCATATACTGATATCGTCAAGAAAGAGATTGTGGCGGTTCATACTGTGACGATAAAGGCACCGAGTGTAAAATCTAATTAAGAAAATATTCCAAATAAATATAAGAATACAGTGCTTAGGATGTTAGGATTTATGAACTAGTAGTGTAACTTATCAACAGACGTAATGTCTGTTCCCAAGATCGACATACAAAGCATTCTGCAAATATGCATCCTGACTGAAGTATTGCAAACCCTAAGTTATTACAAACCCTAAGTTAAGTATACCTTAGTTTTACCAGACCACTGAGCTGATTAACAGCTTTCCTAGGGCTGGCCCGAAATTATTAGATTTATTTTACGTGGCTAAGAACCAACTGGTTACTTAGCAACGGGCCCTACAGCTTATTGTGGAATCCGAACCACATTATAGCGAGAAATGAATTTTTATCACCAGAAATAAATTCCTCTAATTCTTCATTAACCGGTCGGAGACTCGAACTCGAGCCTAGCGAGTGCTAGCCCACAACTCTACGGACTCGCCCAACGAGGAACTAAAACCCCTCGATACCGGTAGATCGAAGGAAGTCAGGACAGACAGTTAGCGTTCTGTGATCTAGCAACCACCTGCTGTAAAAAAAAAAAAAAAAAAAAAAATCGCCAAAATTATCAGTTCACTTACGTTATTTAGGCAGTAACCACAAGCTTCTCTGTGCATTCTTTATAATGTTAAATTAAATCCTATTGTATTTAGTTTTATTGCATGGTTAATCCTAAAATCATAGTGAAGGTGGGTGATGTGGCTAATGGCAACTAAGGATTACCAATTTTTGCGCACTTATAAATTACTGTTATTTGTGATTATCTTGAAATATCAACGCACAATAAGATTCAGATACTTTCACCCTTTCAAAGATACATTTAGATTCATAAGAAAGATAAAACAAGAAAAGCAGAGAAAAAACATGCTGAAATAGCGAGACAAAGAGAAAGAAAAAATAAAATAATTTGTAAGGAGAGCAACGAAGAGTGAAAGAGTTCCTTGGTAACGGGGAACAAAATTCCCGAACGCCTGTTATACAGTAGTACCGTTTGGCAGCTTCATTGGCTGCGCGAGGTTGCGGCTACCAAAAATGAACTGTTAACTGATTAATCTTTTATCCGTCTAATAATAATTAATGTTAACGTAGAATACCATGGTTGTGGTATCTTAATTCACAAGCAATGTTATTATTAAGTTCGTAGTTTTTAAATGGAGAAATGAGCCTAACTTGAAGTTTCTAAGGATTGCGCTGCTCACACCGGTATTAGGAGGTGGAAATTTATCAAGCACAAATGCCGAATACGGTGACTTAGTTAAAACCTTCTACCATTGGAGGTTACTGACCTGGTCTCTCGAATCACGGAGGTAGTTGTCAAAAAGGTTCCGATCATCGACACCGGTAGAGGAAACGTCAAACTTACACCATTCTTTATCATTAAAATTTTTTCTTTTAGTTGTGATCATAGCAATTAGTGTTATGTGATAACATAGCTGTTGATAAGTGTCACTACTGCTCGATTATTGTTTAGCATTTGTTTATATTTAAAAGATCTTTTGGCCATAAAACCTTATAGTTATTTAACATACCGTATCAGTTTTTGTTTTTTATTATTGATCACTTGAGTATTTTATATGGTGTTTCCTTAGTGCGACGAGGTTACGTATAGTTCATTTACTCATGCCTCAGAGAGGTGCAGGGGATTCTACCCAACAGTCATACCCATACTATTTTTTCCTTCAAGGGTTGATGGTGTGTGTACTTTATCTTTACTAGAAACATTTCCTATTCGAATTGTTTCCATTAATGATAAAGTATGCATATCACCATCCCTTAAAGGAAACAGGAAGTTAAATTAATGCAAATTCTTTTAAAATTGTCAGGAAATGGGTACCTTTATCAAAAGTTTTATTTTAATACGAGTATTAGAGATCTGATGTAATGATGTGTTGATATGTCGAGCATACATCTGTGCATCAAGACTTCTATTTAATGAAACATTACTCAGTCACAACAGCTACGTCCGAAGGGTGCGCCCCATAAATAATGCTTAACGAGGCAGAGTTGTGGAATTGTGGAACAACAGTGCCGAGTAAATTTTTAACTCATCGATTGGGGAGTTCCACGAACGGGATCAGGAAGTGGATCCGCCGGTGAGCGAATGAGAGTTCGCTGAACACAGCCTCGAGGTGGGAAACCACTTGTAATTATGCCCAGGACAGATGCCCTCATTATGGCAGCTACTGAGGCGCAGCCCAGGAGAACATCAGTCCAACATCTGGTTCAACTGCCATCCCATGACCTCGAGACTCAGACTCAACAGAGCCGGGATTTACTGCCATATCCCAGCATACAAAGGATGGCTTACACATACATTGGAATGCCGTCTGAGGTTTGCTCTGGAACACCTTTTGCATAACGGAAATAACTGGAGAAATGGCATCTTGACTGATGAGATGTTCCAGTCAGTGTGGTGACCTGACAGGCCCTATCTGGAGAAGTACATCCATCGTCGAGCTGTGAGTGGCAGATTCGCATTATCATATTCTGGGTGGGTGTAGGCAAGACCTTGGGTGTAGGCATATGGTCCAGACAAGCTTGTTAAGATCGATGGCCTCTTCATAAGGGATAAATGTCGAAATCCTTGAGCAAATGTTGCTTAAGTTGGTCCATGACCAGGGTTCCATCCACAAGAGCCTGATGGTGAGGGACTGGGATCACCCTGGAACTGAAGTTCTGGAGTGGTCATCCACTTATCACAGAATATATCAAGATTCTGTTTTAGGAAAACCTTTACACTTTTAGCCTCTGTAGACAGTGAAAAAAAATTCTGGATGCATGACATTTATATAATCGTGTCCTTGACCTAAGATTAGGGTTATCTACTTTTAATATGACTATGTTGTAGCTATTGGCTCATCGAGCTAATCACTGTTGGTTTGCTTGATTATTTTGGATTGACATGTCTCCTGTTGTTTGCCTGAAAATATGGTCAATCCATTTCATATCAAAAATAAAAAAGTCATACTTATATTACACAAACTGATTATATATATATATATATTTCTCTGATTTGATATATATATATATATATATATATATATATATATATATATATATATATATATATAAATATATATATATATATATATATATATATATATATATATATTATATATATTTATATATATATAAATTATATATATTATATATATTTATTTATTTAATTTGATACAATAATATATGTAAATATATATGTATATATATATATATATACATATATATAATATATATATGCATATATATATATATATATATATATATATATATATATATATATATATATATATATATAGGCTGCATACATATATTATATATATGTAGATATATATATGATATACAAATATATATAATATTATAACTATAATATCAAACTTAAATATATATATAATATATATATTTATATATATAATATATATAATATATATATATATATATATATATATATATATATATATATATAAAGATATATATATATATATATATATATATATATATATATATATATATATATATATATATATATATATATATAATATATGAAGACTGGGAATATTCAAGGACTTGATGAGATTACATGTAAGACGGTGTGGTATTGTGATGAAATTGTGAAAAACCTCTTTTTATGAAAAGCTCAACTCAGAGAGTGACAGAGCTTAAAAATGACGTGAACAAAAAACCCAAATTTTACCAGTTTTATACGGATAAGGCAAAAGAGAATTATGCAGAAATTATAAGAAGGAAAATTCCACAATAGGGTGAATCTAAACTTACTGTTCCGACTTGATGAGTTCTATCAGATTTGGCTTAAGTCAGTGGCTTGGATCATGGCTGCTTCCTGATAAATCCATTCCTGGAAAAAAAAAATTATATTAACAGCCACTTCTTTCAAATATAAATTCTGGAGACTGATTAAAGATAGTTAGGTTTTTAAATAGCCACTAACATAACCTTACAACTGATACAAAACAAACAGATTTCTTCTTTCAATATATTCTGGATATTTTTAAACAACATTTAAACTCTCGTCTTACTGAATAGATCTCACGTGGTAAAATATGAACTGATTAACGAAAATTTAGGGTCTGAAAGTCTTTTTTATTAGGCCATTATCTTATAATACACAAAATTTTGTAAAAACTTTGATAACGTTGTCATTAAACGAAAATACGATCTTGTTGGTTATCAATTCCTATTCATCTTAGGAAATCATTTTTATTGTGTCCGGCTAAAGAAAGGTCTCATTTTTTATCTGAATTTTTTATGAATAATCTGATACATTTCATTTATAGTTAAACTGAGTAATCTTCCACAGCTGCATTCAAAATAACTATGTACAATTTTGGACAATACAAAATTATTTTTATGTTTATATATTTCCATGTGATTTTAATTCAAAAATCATCATTATTCGGGTGTTCGTTTAGTTTTAACGTTACAACACTGAATGTGCACTTTTTATTTCATAACTTTCTAAATATCTTTTATGATGATTTGAACACATTATAGTTAGGTTCTTAATTTACATCACTAGGCGGCTTTATTTCCCTATGGCCTTTTAGTCTTGCTTGGCAACTAAGGCAAAAGACATCTGCATTGGAGGATAAATTATCCAAATATCGATTTGACTCTTAACACCGGAAGGTATTCCATGACACTGGCGGCGGCCAACAGCCTCTTTCATCTCCCTTTCAAGTTGTTTGCTATTTTAAGGTTCATTTTGATTTGATTTATAGAGATTTTAAGCATACATGCCAAGCACTGGGGTAACTAGGCCATTCAGCGCTGAAACGGAAATTGACTGAGAAAATTTGAAAACCACTGAACAGGAGGAAAACCTTTTTGTTGCACTTTTTGAATCAACTGTTAGGAGAGGGACAGTAAGATGGAAAGAGAATAATGAGCGGAGGTACAGTAATTTGAAAGCAGTTGCAATAAATGCCGAAACGCAAACTGTCGTAGCCAATGCCTACATTGCTCCGCATGAGGTGCACTGACGGCACTATGCCCCAACCCCTACGGGAAGGTTCATTTCAGTTTCCATTCTCTAAGTATTACGAAACCTCCCGGGATTTTAATGACATTTATGTAAACCTACTGCCAGCGTTATTCTGTAACTTGGATATCGCCAGATAATGATCATTCTAAAACCACTGAACGAGAATCAGATTACAAAAGGATACACGAAACCTAACAGCAAGAGAGACACGCACACATGCACGCACATAGATAAAATTTACAGGAATAATGATTGAGCTAGAAAAAAAAAAGGGAGAACTGAAACTGAATACTATGAAATTACCTAAATAACTTGCTCGTTTTAGTATTGTATCTGATCTCTTAAAGTAGTTTCCTCATTAAAAATATATTTTCAAAATGGACCGCTGCATGCGTAGATTTCATCTAATTATAATCACCAATCGGGCATCTAACGGTCATTTCTAACAAAATGTTTGGACAGAACAAAAGATATTGGCCATTTAAACGTTTGAACATTTTTCTATTGGTATATTAACGAACTTTCCTATCGTTGGTGAGGTTTAACCATACTAACAATAGCAAAGTTCATTAACATACCAAATGACAAATGTTTTGCTATTGTTAGCAGTGTAAAAGCTATAAAGAGCATAAAGGCTGTATTTAGGTAATAAGAAGCTAATAATACGTTGTCATATATCAAATGCACTCTGATTATCAAAACCTTTATTTAGAATCTTCCCTTTCCTTCTTAACCCAGTATACAACCATATTATATAAGGAAATGTTACTGCATTTCTACAGTATTAAAAATTAAGGAATGGGAAAACTGCTCATTCATCGCCGTTATTACGAAGAGACTGTTCAGTCTTAGCTAGACGTAACGTTACTGTTCTTATATTCTTTTTGTGTCAAGAGATCTACGTTAAGTCAGTGAAGGCTGTAAGCTTATCCTTTTTAATAATATAGAGCCGAGAAAAAGAATCTAAACAAAGCTTACAGTACCAAATTGAAACAGATCAAACGCAAGAATGCACTATATTTCCTTGTGGCTGCTTAGCGTCATCATGGACTAACGTGAGAACTGCCCCACAGCCAGTGAGTTCAGAAGGTTCGGGAATAACTTTTGCTGCCACTTAATAGTCGTAAAAAACTAAGTCACTGAAAATTCCAGTGATGTTATGACAACGTTTAAGTCAACCGTGCACTTACGTTTAATTAATCATAGCTGCCACTCCGTTTATGATGATGAACGATTGTTAACTATAGAAACCGTTATTCTCTTTATAACGAAAATATCACCCAGGCGTAGATGAAAGTCTTTCTCGTTTGACAGAACATTTACCTTTACTCAAAAACCAACATTTCTGATAATCAAAATATTTTCATTTTTAAGGATTAAGGAATAACTAGGAAGGCTAAAAAAAAACAGTCTAAACAAATGATATCGGTAAATAGCTGAAACGTCAGTCAAACATTATCGGTTCAAGAAACTGACATATTGAAAAACTCAGCTTAACTGGAATCTGATTTCTTTAATAAATATCCTAGGTTTGAACAATTTATCGGGATTTCAAGAATTTTTTACGAAAAATGTTCTGAAAAACCACCTCATTTTTGTAATCCATGATAATAGTCATATTTTAGATGGTCATATATGCTTAAGAAAAATAAGCAGGGAAAGTAAACCAATATTTCAGGCATATAATGAATCAGAAAATGGCCTTGTTAAGAAATAAGAAAGGAAAGCCCTCCTATCATATGGTGTGGCACCCAAAGTGAGACTATTTTTAAGAACGCGTCCTCAATCACTTAGTTTAGCTGGGCATTGTAGCCGCGATCATTAAGACTGTCTTTAACAGACAGACAAACTATAAAACTACCTTGAAAAATTGCTTCACGGGTAAATGTAACTGATAACCTTAGTCTAAACAGACTTCTCCTAAGGAAATCCATTGCCATAGATAATTAGGGTGTGGATCAAGACCCCAGATAAATAAACTAAGTTACCTTTAGGTAGTTTGATATTCAGGCTTCACGAGTCCCTTGTCCACTGCCTTCAGTTACATAGACTAGATTTGTTACTATTTATGGGCTTTCAGGATTTCATTCAACAGTTATTAATCCATCAGTTCGTGATTCTCGGAGATTCTAGTCATTTGCTTACGTAATTTACCATAAGTTTTACCAGACAAAACTTAATAGTAATTTCAGTTATTAAAGTCAAACACCATAACTATTTACTTATTACCAACTGATGGAACAGTCTTAACATATGGTAAACTAAGTTCTTTACATAATTCAATTCGGAATTTATGTCAAGAAAAACTAAGTACGCAATTTCTATTAGTGAAGGTAAAGACTATTTCGGAATTTAATTTATGTGATCTTTTCTTGAAAAATAGTTAACTACACCTTTTAATAAAAGAAAACTTTTTGGCATAAAGCACAGTATATCAGTAACATCAGGCTCCTGTCTCACCTCAATATTTTATAAAAGCACCGAATACTGGAGTTGTTGAATAACAGGGTCTCAACTACTCCAATCCACAGCCTGTAAAGCAAAAAAAACTAACTATTCCAGAAATTCCAATTTGTCTGTAGAGACTTAAAAAATCAACACAGTAGAAGATTTTTTGTAATTACAAATAAAAAATCAAGATTTTGGTCAGTAAATATAACGTTTAACTTAACTGAAGACTTCACGATAGATCCAATGTGTTTTTCTACAAACCAATCAACCGCTCAAAAAAAAATAGAAAAAACAAACTTTGTTCAAAGCAAAGAAAAATTATTCAAAGCAAAGAAAAATTAAAGTGCTAGCAAACCAAGGAATGGGAGGCACCAAAAAGCGCTAACAACCGAATGGCCAACCAGAGAAACGACCGCATCAAACGTCGCGATGTTTAGAGCCGCAGAGCAAAATTACAAAAATTCAATTTGCCAAGTTTAGGAGTACAGTACGTTCTGGCATCGCTCGCTAGCTGTGTAAAATAGTGTATTGTAAAGTGAAAACACAGACCTGTTCATTGTACGATTAGCAAGAGTCAAGTTAAGATTTAAACTCAACAGCTATAACTTACGTTAAAATATCAAATGTTAAAAAATAAAATTAATATCTAAATTAAATCTTAAAATTAATATCTAATAAATCTTAAATCTTAAGTTTTTAAAACTCAGTTTTTAAAACTCATTACTAAAAACTTAAAACACCAGAAGTAAACCACTAAGTACAGATGAAAAACTTAAATTACTGCCGAGTTTGGCAATTGCAATCTTAGTTAAACCACTAAGTACAGATGCAAAACAAACTTAAATTACTGCCAAGTTTGGAAATTGTTATCTTAAAGGATAAATATATTAACTGAAATCTCCAGAGATTTAGATGATTGCGTTTACTACTGTACTATGAAACTAATTGCAAAATAAATTAAAAACGTGTTCACCAATAACTGCAAAATTCTAGAATTCTTAAGCCATCAATATAAACGTTACGTTACTTTAAATCTCAAACAAATCTAAAGTCAAGGTACGTTAATACTAAAAATAGTTATAATGATGAACTTAGCACCTGAAAGTAAAAACGTATTATGAACCTCCCATGCCCGCAGAGCATTCGGGTAGTTTTGGTTGCAAGTCATTTAGGCCGTAAGCACGTTTACGTGCAAAATGGGCGCCGTGTTTAGTACCAGCCCCTTGGGGATGTACGTAAAACATGAAATAATAATGGTAAATACCATAAACATAACGGTAAATACCATAAACAAAGTCTTACATTGTTTTGGATGTTACGGCCTAAGTGACTTACGGCCGAAACGACCAAGACCGCCCGCAGATAGGTCGTAAGACCCATCGGGCAAAGCATGAGAGGGGCCTCCACCCGTACAGGGTCACCGCCCCTGTAAAGGTGGAGGTAAAAAAAAATGGTTTGTTAAGAAACTAATTTGGAAAACCCTTGTACAGATGACATACTTACCTATTAAGCCAAACATGAGGAGAGTAGTCTGTTTTTGAGTAGTGGGAGAAACTCCGGCTAGAGAATTTTGACCTCTCAACTATAGTTTGCTTCATGAAATGTTATGTCACAAATCTGGAAGTAGTTTAAAATTAGAATTGTGGCAGGATATAGATTTTCTTTAAATATAACTTGCCATATCTTCACAAGGTACAAGTACATATAAAACTTTAAAACAAGGGGAAGGTTTTACACGAAATTCCAAATTCACTGTAAATTAAACACTAAACTTAACGTACCATCAGGTCTCCTGGCCCTGGAAGCCGTATTTGTAATGCGGAAGTAAATGAAAATACCTACTAGTTTTCTAGTCTCAAAAATATAGGATAAAGTCACGCTATATGATAACTAAAGCTTAAAGAATAAACATTTCAGACCAAATATTCAATGCTATCCACAAATTAGTAGAAGTTTATATTTATCTAATGTGCAGCAAAATTTTAAAGAAAAACATGACATGAAAAACTTAATATAAAAAAAAATCAAATTTTAAAAAGTTTTGTTTCAAGATACAAAAATTCTGTTGCAACAAGCCATTACGTAAAGTAACCATACCCATGAACTCCTGCGATAATGGAAAAAAAAATAAACTGAAATCACGAAAATCTTAATGTTAAAAGTATTATAAGAAACTAATGACACTTAACCTTTGCAGAGCGTGGTGGAGTCGCCACAACAGAACGTAGACCACCTCCCAAACTCCAATAGCAAGATCAACCGGTACAAAATTACAATTGCCTTTTAAAAATTTTGTTGTAACATAACAAACATTTGTCCTAAATGTAACACATTTTGCATTTTTAAGGTTTGTAGGGACATAGGGACGCCCAGGTATAATAGCCGGAAATGTAGGGACTTTTCAACTCTGCAAGAAAATATATAATCTTTTAAATTAATTAACTTATTTATTGACTTACATAATTATTCTTTAATTTATTTATTTACCCTTTTACTGTGTCAAAGCAAACATCACTGCAACATTGGCTGTAGCATTTGCTAGCCTGCTACGGAAAACTATTACTAAATCAATGCATCAACCACCGAGACTGAATTTGAATCGTGATCGTGACGTGTATCGGACCCTTACGGATTCAAAAAGTCCAGACTCCGGTGTTCTAAAATTTGACAGTTAGTCCGTTAGTAAACAGCTTTAAGATAGCATCGATAGCCATTCGTCTCGCCACAGGTTGTGTTTTTTTTTATTCTGGTAGGCCCAGGTAATGGATGAAGAGAATGAAGGCCCTTCGACGTCTAAAAAGAAAAAACAATACAGGAGCGATTCGAACGAGTTGGAAAAAGAAGAAAAAGGAACATCGAGGAGGCAGAAATTTAGGGATGGATGGCTACAGGTGAGATTTTTTTAAAACAATAATGTGTATGACACCTGATTTTTCATTACCATTTAAATTACTAGTGGTCTGTCAAAAATTCAAAAGTAGGTTAACCAGTAGGAATTTCTACTGACTATGCTAGAAAATTAATTTTGAGGAGTAGAATAATGAGATTTTGCTTCATTTTTTAAATGGTTGTATTAAAATATAAACTCAAAATATATATAATAAATATATATTTTATATATATATATATATGAAAAGTATATATATATATATATATATATATATATATAAATAAGATATATATATATTATATATACCTTCATTATATATATATTATAATATATATATATATATAATATTATATATATATATATATAATATTATATATATATATATGAATATATAAATATCAAAATATGATCAGAGATAAAATAGAGAGATCGAAAGAAGACTAGAAAAAAGAAGGTGCATGTAAGAAGATAAATCACCAAATGAGATACAACTTTATTTCGAGTTTCGACCTCCATATTTTAAAGGTCAAGAAGCATGAAAAGGAAGTCGGTTATCCCCATTGCGTTCCTCTGATGTTCCCTTCATATTCATGTACGAATTGTGTGTTTTAAGTGATTAATTTTCGTCTTTTTCAAATTTTTCTAATTTGATGCCTAAGATGCTCATATTTAGAAGTTCTAGGCCATTTTTGTATATTACAGTAATATAAAGGTAGGAATGTTAAAGCTAATGAAAAAAAAAAAGTATAGTAGGCATAGGCTATTGTGTTCTGGCTATGTTTTTCCCTATTTAATGTGAAAACAAATCACGCTCTAATTCATTATCCTGTGACCATTGACCAGGCAAATGAAATGAAAATGGATCTATTTCACTTCTTAGGTTATTAGGTAGGGTAATGAGCTCCATATAGTTAACAACACTTTACCAGATTCAAAATAAATAACGAGAAAAAAAAACCGTATATGATTTTCATTGTAATTTTGGAATAAATGTAATGTTAAGAGGTTAAGAGAAATTATATTTCTTTTTAGAAAGAAGAATTTCGAGGCTGGCTGTCTGAAGTCAAGAATAACCCCCATCAGGCTTTCTGTAATGCATGCAAGTCCAAGCTTGTGGCTGGCAATAGTGAATTAATAAAGCACTCAAATTTTGTAGGAAGCCCATAAAAAATCTGTTAGGTTACTGAAAAACTCAGCCATCTGCCAGTAGTTGGTTTCAAAAATGCTAGAAATTAACTCTCAAAATGTACTCCAGGAAAATGTAAAAAGTTTGAAATTATTTTGAGTGGTGTATTTGTTGAACATGCTATTTCTATGAATGCTATGGACCATTTAGTGGAAGCTTTACACATCAGTATTCCTGATTCTGAAATTGTGAAAAATGTAAAATTACACAGAACAAAATGTACCAGTATTGTAAAGAATGTTATCGCCAAAGTTGAGAAGGACAAATTAGTCAAGCATTCTAAGAGTAAAATTTTCCATATTAGTAGATGAAGGAACAGATATCTCTAGTGTAAAAATAATAGCAGTTTTAGTTCGATATTATTCTGAGGAAACAAAGTTGTAACTCAATTGTTGGAAGCAATATCACATGATTCTCTAAACAGTGATTCACAATCAATATATAATGTCATAATTTCCTGCAATTAATGATAAGCAAATCCCACCTTAAGAAATATTATTGCCATGGCTGCAGATAATGCCAGCGTATTAGTTGGTAAGAATAATTCACTCATGACAAGACTAAAACAAGATGCTGATGAAAGTTTTTTGCAATAAGATGCATATGTCATTCCCTGCATATTGCTGCAAGCAAAGCCGTTAAAACTTTGCCTAAAAACATAGAGGATCTGATTCGTAAACATAGCATCAAAATTTTTTTTTAAAGTTCAAAAGACAAGCAGAATTATTTCAATTGCAAATAGTACCTATCATTTAATGAAGCAAAAATTTTAGACCCGCTGACACAAAATGGCTTGCTTTACAGAAGTGTGTGGAACGTATTTTAAAGTCAATGGGAAGTGTTGAAATTACTTTTTCCAAGCTCAAGTGGAAAAGATAAACTTGTCTCAAAGATCTGATAATGAAAGACCTTAACAACCCATTTACCAAAGCATATCTTACATTCATGAATTATACTTTGAAACTATTTCAATCAGTTAAATGCTTTGTTTATTAAACTAAGATTAGTCTCATTGGCATTCTCAAGAAGAAAGCTTGAAATGGCTAAAAGAAATGACTAAACAATGAAAAACTTCATTAAACAAAGTATTTAAATGACTTGTCCAAAATTGAGCCTTTCAGTTCAACTTATCTGCTCCTCTAAATAAAATATGTTTAGGATCTGAATGTGAGAATATTCTTTCCACAGAGTCAGAAGGGCTGGAAGCTGCAGATATAGATAAATTCAGAGAAAGGTGCCTTATTTTTTATCAGACATATGGTGAAATTAAGAAAAAGATTAAAATTATTTGATCCCTTGTTTACTGAAATGAAATTCTTAAAACCAGCAGTAGCACTAGATCCAAATGCTAGGGACAAGTTACCTAGGTTGGACACTTTGATAGCGAAGTATAGCCATTTGTTAGAGTCAGAAATAATGTAAATAATGAATGGGGAGATATTCCTGCTTATTTTAATGTAGATGAGACTGAAATGTTGAAAAATATGAGTGATGAAGAGTTTTGGTCTTATTTAAAGAATTTGAAGAATTTCTCTCAAATCAATATGTAAACTTTATTTATTGCCTCTCTTGCAATATTAATTCTAAACTTTACCGCATTCAAATGTAGAAACAGAGAGGATTTTTTCATTTATGGTAGATTCCAAGACCAAAAACGTAACAGAATGGGGCCAGAACTCTTAGACTCAATTTTGTTTGTCAATTCAAATTTAAAAGCTAAAGATAAATCCTGCCTAGATTTCGCTAAAGAAATTATAAACTCATATTGCTTGTCATAATCAAGCAATGTATGACTTCAAATAAATCTTACAGCAAATTTTCTTGTTTTGTTTTCAAAAATCCCGTTTAGGTTATCAGTAAATAATATTTAAAAGTTGTGTTCTAATAAAAATTTGTCAAAAATCGTTTATAATGATTAAGGCTGTAACATCTAATTATGTTAGGGACAACATAGGGACATTTGCTTGTTAATGTGGGGACATGTAGGGACATTTTGATGAATCCGTAATCATGGATTTTTCAAGCAATAATGGACCAACCGGTTGAATAACCATCTGCTGCTAAGGTTCCCAGAGGAACCGACCAAAAAATGCATAGGATAACACACTTCACTGTTCCACAGTCGAAGGCAAACTAGTGGATTTGCTTGCCGAGAACCCAGTTTCTGTTGGCGCCAACATCAAGGACCATGGATTCACCTGTCTTGAAACTTGGACGATTTATGCGGAAGAGTACTAAACTGTCCTTGGTTGTTTTAAGGGGAAACTTTAAAAGAATTTGTTGATGTTTTCACGCTAATTGACCGATTCTTCGTGTTATGACTTCTCGGTTCTTGATAAAATTAGCCTCTGTGTATCATAACAGAAAACTTTTATCAATAATCTACCGAACAAGAGGATGAATATTTTTCGGTGTGTTACGTATTGTCACGCAGTAAAAAAATATTACTGTTTACTGTTTTCTCCTAAGATCCCACTCCACCGAAAGCGCTCTACTAAACCTGCAAACTCAACTCGTCACATACATAGTAATGCAGACACATTCTCGGATTCTTTTATTTATTGGATTGCGTACTCCCTATTCATTGTCAAATCCAGTCATTGCACTCAGAAAAAGTCGAGTCTTTAATTTTTTTCTTGAACAACTCTATATTGTCAGTCTTCCTGATACAAAGTGGGATCTTATTGTATAGTCTGGGGGCGGCAGATTAAAGTTTCTAAAGCCTACTTTCGAATTGTATTTTGGCCCAAATAACTTGAGTCCATCTGTACCTATTCTTGGGTTGACGCCATGCATTGGATGTATTATATGCAGCAAGTCATTCAAATATTTTGGACATCCAGTGATGACAGCTTGGCGAATAATTTCACATATTTTACACATTCTAGCTTTGATGGGGAACCAGTGCAACTCAAACATTACAGGCAATACCATTGGTGCTCTATTTAGTATTTTGTTGCATCTTAGGCAGAGTATTTTCTGCAGTTTTTCACCCAGTCTACGACACAATTAAAAGGTTTTATGGAACACTCTCCAATACATTTTTTTAACAAAGGAAATATTTCTAAGATCATGTACACCAAGAGACAAATAACAGTCTAGTAGCACACCTAAGTCAAGTACTTTGTCAGCGATCCAAACTATATTTCTATTTATATATATTAAGCCGAAAACCACCAAGGTTTCTTATTTCATGTTTCCTTCTACCAACATAAACGCAGTTTTATGGTCATTTAATTTCAGCTGCTTAAATGTTATCCACTCCTTACACTGGTGATGGCATCACGTTTTTATCTCATTTGTATCGTTAATATCACTTATGTAAAAACAAAATTGAGGTGTCATCTGCAAATAGCTTGAACTTTACCCCTACGTCCCTGTAGCATGTTTCATACTACAAGATGAAATTGGACCTAATACACTGCCTTGAGGTGCTCTTCTTCTTAATGTTTCACAAGGTAAGTTTCCTATTTGTACACAGTATTTTCTGTTAACAGGTAGCTTTTCAAATACTCAAAATCATCTTTATAATACCAATTGATCGTAAATAATTTGAAAGAGGTTCATGAATAACCGTATCAAAAACTGCGCTGAGATCGAGCAGCACCAAATTACCGCATTTGCTTTATTTATCGTTGCTAATAAGTCATTTACAACAGAACTTACAGCGGTTTCTGTATGTATAAGTGTCTATAAGCCGACTCACTATCAAGTAAAGCATTTACCCTTTCCAGATAAGTAATTATCTGCTCAAGAATTACATATTCTAAGATTTTAGACATAAAAGATAAACTCGAAAGAGGTCTGTATTGAAGTTCAACTTGATCAAGTTGTTTATTTAACAACAGCAACTTTCTCAGCTACAGGGAACTTGCATTTATGACTTTCACTGTTATACTAAGTATGAAGATTTTGCGATCCCTTTAAGTTCAGATTTGGCACTGACAATTTGTTCTCTTTGCCATTTTATTAATCATAATAATACAGTCGATGTTTGCATTGTTAAATCTCGTTAGTCCATCATTTGTCTGTAGTGTAGTATTTATCCGATTCGACGTTTCAACACAAGTACCAATTATGTTCTAAATTTTCTCCTTACAAAATCCAAGAAAATGATCGGGGAGCCTTTGTTCCCTTACATTCCAGTTCAGCTGTCTAGAAGTCTGTACAATCTATTCATTTCCGTTCCTGCTTCTCGGATTTTCTGATGATAATGTTCAGTTACTTAGTCTTACAGTCTAGGGACTACATACTACCTAAGGAAGTTTTAAGTAATCTATTTCTAGCAAATTTAACAATAATAATAATTATACAGTAGTACAGTAATTTGCAGTTCCATTAATTTTATTAGCATCATTTCCAAGTTCTTCATTGGGGGGTTGGGCGGTAGAGCTCTCGGCTAGCACGCTGTTGACCCAGCGTTCGACTCACCGACCGGCCAATGAAGAATTAGAGGAATTTATTTCTGATGATAGAAATTCATTTCTCGTCATAATGTGGTTCGGATTCCACAATAAGCTGTAGGTCCCGTTGCTAGGTAACCAGTTGGTTCTTAGCCACGTAAAATAAATCTAATCCTTCTGGCCAGCCCTAGGAGAGCTGTTAATCAGCTCAGTGGTCTGGTTAAACTAAGATATACTTAACTTTTTCCAGTGTCTACAGTTGTGTTAACGCTGCAATGTATGAGTACATTTTCGTTTAGCTTAAATCGATACACTGTCAGAGTGTACTGATTATTTTACAGCAAGAGTCTGCTGTACAGGTCGGCATGGGAATTTTTTTTATATATGTGGAAATCTCCATTCAAATAGGGTTTGCCATCCCCACAAGACTCGAGTTTGTAGCTTGTCATTTTTCGCCAGTTTTATTGAAGTGAAAAGATTATCTGTTGTCACCTTTTTTCGTTTTCCCATTTATGGTTTTGTTAACTTCAGAACAACATATTTGGAGATTTGTTGATTTGCTAGACGCCAATGGTCTGTACCAAGATATACAAATCCATTGAGCATGTATTTTGATTTTACATCAGCCGTTAACCAAAACTTAATACTGAACTGGCAATATACTGTATGAATTGACACCTACATTTCGTATAACTGCTTATCCACTATTATATTCTTGGAACAATACAGTTTTTAATAAATCTGTCCAAAACTTCAGAAATCAACGCAGATCTATCACTTTGCAATGGAGTGGATCTTGTAGACCTGGCAGCAAATCTCATATCTCATTATTTCTTCAAAACGATTTCTTACATTGTTTGATTGGAAAATGGAGGTCCCTGTGCTTTTTTTTTTTTTATCAAAAAGTGTTATACTGGCTGTCCTTTAGCGATAATTCCTAGGGCATCAATATGCCTATTGTCTCATGCACCTCTTCAAATGATATGCTCCACGGATCATTCGCCATCTACTTCATTCATTGTTCATCAAAAGTATACCCACTTTGTACTGAGTCATCATTGTCATCATCGGCTTCTTCATCACATGCGGATGAGCTTTCGGTGGGTGAAATATATTTTTCTTCCTCGCCGTCAGGTATGAGATCACCCTCGGAATCAGAGGATGACACTGTACTCAACGTTAGAATTTCTGTGTCCAAAAGCGAGTGATTTGAGGACATATTCATCGACTAAATAACTAATTATGATATACTTGATAATGAGTAACGAAATATGTGTACGTGGCCACGTCATAATAACCAACAAAACTCCCCATAGAGACCACCGGTTAAAATGACCTTTGTTCGGTCGTTGAAGGTATAAAAAAAGGCCATATCTCGTATAGCAAAAAGCTAATTTCAGTTTCCTTTTAGTTCAATATACATCCTGGTGAATTAGGAAAAGTCATGGAGAATCATGATTGTTAGGGAAAAATTACAGAAAATAAAAACATTTGAAAGTGAAATTCCGGTCAAAATGAGAAAGACACTTTGATGAGAAACCTAAACTAAATACGACTTCTTTATCCATGCGACTGGAAAAATGGAACGCATACTCAAGGTTGGTTTATTAAAGTTTGAGGTGAGAAACTTTAGTTTCTCGTGAACCAAACAATTTTTTACCTCCACCCCTGCAGGGGCGGTGCCCCTGTAGCGGTGGAGGCGCCTCTTATGCCCTGTACCTTTGAGGGCAGATGTTAGAGTTAAATACCTTTAATTTTTATTTTTTTTTTTTTTTTTTGCATTTTAAAAATAACGTAACTGCTTAACTGGTACTTTCAAATTTTTCGAACTTTAGTTTTTCTGTTTTTATTCGTTATAATGTTCAAAAAAGTAACTACTGCGTATTTGGAGCTTGAAAATATAATTTAAAATTTTTCACTTTTTAAAGTTCAGCAATAAGAAAATGGAAATGTTATTAAGTTTACGTGAGGTTAGTTTTAGTAATTAATTTTAGTTGCTCTAAGAATCTGTACTATAAGGACGTTGATTTTTTTTCACGGACAAAAAAATTAACATTGTGGTACTGCATTGCTTTGAAACTTTATACTTGATATATATTTTTGCTGATTAGATACAACATGTTATTGTAATAGGCACAATGTTCTCTTAACTTTGTTTTGGAACTTTATGTAATGTAAATTATAGCTTCCACTTTGTTCATAGTTCTAATTAAACAAATTTGTAATTCAAGTTTCTTAACTCTACTAGTTAAGATTAGTGCCAATAATATAACGAGCAATATAAAATCCATACAACATACAAACTCCAATTATAATATACAAAATATAAACCAAAATTATAGTTGATCGACCCTAATTGTTTCTTTAACACCAGAGTTTTAATGTCCATTTATTTAGTATTCCTAACCATCCGAAGACTTGTTTGAAAGCACTTCTCAGACATTTTTCTGGAAGCTCTCTTCAGAGGCTTTGCAAGTTTATCAGTACGGTAATAAAAATTTTATCTTAAGTGAAAGCTTCATTTCATCTTAAGTGAAAGCTTCATTTCATCAAAGTTAACATTAACTACGATCTGTAACTTAGGTGATGCTCTTGCATTTTTTAAGGCGTTTTCTTCTATTTACAGAATAAGCTTTCTGAAATGGATATTTAAGGCAATGAAAGCACTACTTGGGTTAGTCAAGAACACGTTTGCTGGTTTTACCCCTCACAAGAGCTGCCCAAGCTGAGCTGATGTGAGTATTGGAACCTGGCATTGATGGAGCCAGGCAATGATGGGGCCTGGCATTGATGACTGCTTTATCATTAAGCTTCACTTATTCGATGTAATTAGTTATTTGAAATTAACTAATTATTTGAAATTTCAAAAATTGTTATAAATGATGCATATGTAAATTTGAACGTTCTCACCTCCACCAGTAACAATTGTTAATAAACTAATCAGAATAAAAGTTTAAGCTGGGTTATTGCAAATTTAAAAACACACAAGTGCCCTTTTATGTACCTGTTATCAATATTTGAAAATTAGTGTTGCTTCTTAATTCCTGCTGCTGTTTTGAATTAGTTTTCAGAATCTTTACTTTGAGCTGAGATATTTAATAGCATGGAAGGTATGACTACTAAACATCAATTGTAAGCACTGAAAAGTATTTATTTCTAAGTGGACTCCAGGTGAACACATAATGTGGTTATTGGATAGGTGTCATGATCTGAAATCAAACTATGCATGGCTGTTGAAATCTAGAGGGAAGATGAATCAAAGTTTCTCAGAAGTAGCTTACTAGTTACTATAGAGTAAATTAAATCTACTGCAGTTTGTCATTGCATAGTTAATGGCAGTGTACAATTTTACTACTCTGACTAATCATGATAAAACTAAAAACAAATATATAGGTTGCCTGACTTATGTCCGGAGTGTTTAAAGCAATTGAGAACTAAATGGTGGGCTGTTTCACTGTATCTTAAAAAATTAAGAATTCGAGTGATCTATTGAGTTTCTATGACTTGCCTTTTGGAGATGTCAAGGTTTTCGTGTCCCATGTCTAAGGAAAACTAACTCCAGTCAAAAGGTTCTTTGCAGCACCATTTTCATTGGGAGTCTCCCCCGGCTGCCTTTTTCTTTCTTGTACTATACCTTTAATGTTCTTGATAACTTTTGCATTCCTATTACATTTAAAATGTTTTCAGAAACAAAAGGTCTTTGATTTTTAGCTTGAATTTACTTTTCCCTCTTAGTTCTTGGCTTTCAGGATTCGCGTTTTCCAGAAAACGCTCATTTGTTTAACCAAATGCCTTTCGTCACTACCCAGCTGTGGTTTTATTTAATTACTGAAATTTTATATCCTCAAACTTTGTAACTAAACTGTGATTGACCTTTGAAGGCTACACGACGGCACCAGCGGGTCCCCTACACCGATCTATACAATTCAAAGGTAAATTACATGGGTGCCCTTGCTTCCAGTATATATTTCATAAAGGATTCTTTGTTGATACTGATTTGAAAAAACTTTTTTTTTATTCTGTGCGTATTACATTACTTTAATACCTTAGATATTCTTAGCCTTTCATTTTAAAATGAATAGATTAGTTATCATTAGACTTTTGTAACCTTAGTGGGGATTCTATCAGCAGTCCATCTGCGGTACTTGGATTGTATATCCTTCAGAGTTGACCAATTCTGACAATACAAACACGCGCTTTTATGGTACAAGAATACAGAGTAAATAAGTGTCCGTGACTGTCGAATACACCACGGACAAGATTGCTTTGTGCTGAAAACAAATTTCATCATTTGAGAGGAACTATCATGCATAAAGAGCTCCTTCCCGTAGGGTAGGGATGAAGAGTATGAAGGACTTTGGTCTGCCAATGATTCCCAAGATTACAATGGACTCATTGATCGAGACCAAGATTGACATTTACGACCCTGTGGTCTCATTAAATTCCTAAATAATGGTGATTATAAACCTCCGTTTTTCAGAGTGTATTTTAGATTTTCTAAACAATTGGAGGTGTGCTTAATACTCCTGTAACGGATTTTAGAAAAAAATGGATAAAGTAGATGGGTTTATGCTAGGATGGGATTTTGTTTTCTTGAGCATTGCATATAGAATTAGGGACTTGAAGGATCTTTTACACAATACTAAATTTAAGAGGCTTTAAAAGTTAGTCAGGATGCCTTTCTCTCTCTCTCTCTCTCTCTCTCTCTCTCTCTCTCTCTCTCTCTCTCTCTCTGTCAAAACTGTTGTACATAATTCATAATGATTCCGTATTCCAACAAATCGGAATTTTGTTTCATAAGTTACATGAAGCAAGTGCCAATGTAAATATATCGGAAATCTGGACACGCAGGCATAAAGGAATGCAGCCAAGAATGCAGTCACTATAACTAGATCAAGTATACCTGTCCCTGCCAGTGATTTTTTAGTACTACTAAATCTCATCACTGTTATTAAAAGGCAGGCGTCGTGGAACTATGATTCTGGCGATGACAAATCAAAGCAAATTAAAATTACTTGATCGTGGTGGTGTTCAGAGTATCATTAAGTAGCACAACTGATCACACCCATTCATGACGGTACATTTTTCAGTTGGACGGACACCTCTGTCCAAAAACAATAGTAACTGCTGCTACCACTTCGTCTATGACTCCATCGAGTAGACTACTGATGCTGTGCAAGTTATGCTGTCTAGCCAACCTGGCTAGGGGATTTCGGTCCTGGCACATTTCAAAACCACTTACTTTGAACTGGTATGGATCCCACTTCATAGAGGCTAAGGAGCAACGCAAAACAATCCTCGTTTTTCTCTTCCTCGCACAGTGCTTTCTTCAAAGTTCGTTTAATAACTGATGTTTACGTACTGCTTGAAGAATTAAAACCCGTGCTGCCAAAAGACCAATAATAAAAACGGCTGTTTAGAAGCAAACGCTCGTCATGAAACAAGGTCAGACTAATTTAGAATGAACTGTTGTACGGTCTCTTAAGAATTTACGTTCTCTCTCTCTCTCTCTCTCTCTCTCTCTCTCTCTCTCTCTCTCTCTCTCTCTCTCTCTCTCTCACACAGTTATACAAGCAATCGTTCTGTAACATTTTGCTTTCATAAAAAAAAAACTTTAGAGAGAGCGAGAGACATTGATGTTAGCAAGTCTATACTCAGCAAGAACGATTGATTGAGAGCTACATAGGCATAGGATTAAGATCTTGGGATTAAGTTTGGTTTTGACGGGCTGCTCTTATATGCAAGAGCCCGTGCTGGCACACGGCCTTTTTTTTTTTTAACTAACAAAGACCAGAAGTTGTGTTGTTTTGTAAGTGACCTCCACAGAAACTCAATGTCTTCGGCCTCATTTGACCCTTTTATCGTGATCAAGCGTCGGCTTACACCCGCACCTTCTATTTGTGTCGCCAGTATATATCTATCTATTCCTTTATATATTTTCTAAGTAGCCTTCAATTTTATTCTTAAGTAGAGATGAAGGCGTGGAGGGATCTTGAAGGAAAAGGACGGGACGGACTTATGTGCACATGTGATGATGATAATGATGTTTTCCACTAATTTCGGGGTCTTTTTAGACCATGCGGCCAACTCTGGGCATAATCATTATTCATAATGCACATTCCAGTAGTTGATGATTCAGTCCAACCAAACAAATTCCATGTATCAATGCAAGGGTGATGAAATAATGAAGAATGACTGAGAGACAAAAGAAAAAGACTTTTCAACAGATGAGTCCCTTTGTTGCTAGACTTGGAGCCTTTCACAGGTGTGTGTATGTATATATATATATATATATATATATATATATATATATATATATATATATATATATATATATATATATATATATATATATATATATATACACATACACATACACACATACACACACACACAAACATATACATATATATATATATATATATATATATATATATATATATATATATATATATATATATATATATATATATATATATATACATATATAGCTATATACCTGTGAAAGATGCCAAGTTAACGACCAAGGAACTCATCTGTTGAAAAAATTTTTTGTCTCTCAGTCATTCTTCATGACTTCATCACTCAAGGTAGAGGTCATTTGCACAGACACTCATAAGCCCTTGCATTGATACCTGGAGTTTGCCTTGTGCTCTCCTACCGCTGTGTTGCACTTCATGGTGCCCAGCCAGCTAGTGGCAGTGACAGAGTTTTAATGCTATCTCTCCGACGTCGTTTAACACGTCGGAGGAATACGCCAGTGGCATGTCTTGAAAAGTGGTGTGTGGCGAACATAACAATTTCAGATTTATAGTATTTTTACAGAAGGAAGGTTTTTTTTTGTGTTTCGTGTTCTTTTTTTTTTCTCGACAGATGACGATGCCGTGGAAGAGATCGCCTTATCTCCCCTCCCTCAGCCCTCCCAGTGCCCCGGACCCCGCCAGGAGGAGGAATGTGGTCTGTTTCTACCCCTCTCATCAGTGGACCTGTTTCATCTGACTCCTCTGAAAACGATCTCTTTCCCCACGACCGACTCCGAGGACGAAAGATGGACCGTAGTTAACAGGGAACAGAAGAAGAATGTACAAAATTTATCTTTCCAGTTTGTTCCCCAGGGTCAAACTCATCAACAATCTGGAAATAATATTCAAAGATCTCTCCACCATCCCAAAGTTAGGGCACCTGCATCTGAAATGTCTTATGCTAAGGCTGCCGAGTTGAAAGTTCTAAACCTGCTTTTCATTTTCAGCTCGGCCTAATTTAAAGGATGACTTCACAACCGCTCCACGGGACCAGGCCACTGCAGATTATCTTAAACAAAACTTCAAGATTCCAAGGTTATTTATACAATCAGTAGAAGAGAAGAAGCAAGATGCCCAGTTCAGGATGGTCAAGAATTACACCACTCTGTACTCAACTGTGATAATGGTTCCGACAATGGTCACCGTAGTCTTCGTTATGATTTGTCGTCGAAAGAAGGAAATCGAACTTGAATAAATAAAGATCCTAAATGTAATCCATATTGCAGATTAGGGAACAATAAATTCTACCTTATAGGTAGGATTGAGGACCTTAGTAAAGTTGATGTAACCTGGATCTTCCTTAAATATTTTGTGAATTAAGAATTTGTTTGAAGTAATTTGGTAAGATGTTTGAATTTTGCTATGATATATTTGAAGTTGATTATTACATTACATTTGTATTTGTTGATTTTTAATAACTACATTTGAATTTTATGTTTGCTTATTTTGAATCTAGATTTTGAATTTGTGTTTGCTTTTACATTTGAAGTATGATTTTGTGAAATGTGTCACTTTGTGATCTGTGTCTGATATGTGTACTGGTAGGAGTTCTCAGAGTTAATATTATTTTAGTTCAGTTTAATTAGATGCTGCCGGAGTCAGCTAAGTAACCCAGTCAAGACTGTTACAGAGAAATTGTGTGTTATAGAAGCACAGAGGCAATTATAGAAACTAATATTGAGACTACCTTAAAGAGTGAGACACGTGGTCTTACGATCATGCATCAGAACATTCGAGAGAGAAGTGAGCAGTGTTAATCAAGCGTTAAGACAAAACAAAAACGTAACGGCTTTCATTGGTATGTAGTGACAAACCGTGTCAGTGTTCCAAAGCCCAAAGGCGAAGGTGAAAGGTTACGATAAACTCGTGATCAACGCTTTGCAAACTGCTCGTCGTGAACTCGATGGCGAGAGAAAGAAAATGGTGAAGTAAGAATAGGTGATGGTTAAATGGTGAATGGAGGGAGTGGTGACGAAGTTGGGAGAGTGATGTAAATCGACACGTCTGGTGAACGGTGACGTAGCCAACAAGCCTTATGAACTGTGAGAGGCTATGGCATCACTGCCCAAATATACTATAAAGGAAGAAGAAATGAGAAGGAGGAGGAAGAGTGTCGTGGAGTGGATCTTGTGTACGTGTGTGTTGAGGGTCTGAAAAGTGATCCATCCCTCGGTATTGACAGAACATGGAAATTTTCACAACTCTCTCAGGTACCTAGTTTTTTTTAAGTCCAGGTTTGACTTAGATTATTTAGTCTTGAATCCAACTGACACCAGCTGAAGCAGTTAAGTGGTAAATGGTGGAACCTTATACTCTAAAGGGATAATAAAGAAAAACCACAGTACTAGTCTAAGTCACCCTGAAGAATTATACCATCATCTAAATGAAAATAAGTGTTTTCCTTAGAAGAATGAATCCTAAACGCTCTCGCTCTCTTGCTCACATTACCTTAGTTCCATACCTACAATATATATATATATATATGTATATATATATATATATATATATATATATATATATATATATATATATATATATATATATATATATATATATATATACAGTATATACATATGATATGTGTGTATGTGTGTGTGTGTGTATGTATGTGTGTGTATGAATTTTTATCACCACCGTGATTTATATACAGACATTAAGCTATAGATGTTATTTAATATCCAATTCACTGTACTTTGGAATATCACCGAAGCGGAATTACAAGTGATGAATGTTTTGATACCTAAGTGACTCGAACACTCGATAGTACAACTAATGACTTCCAGCTAACGTCACTATAAGTCAATGCCGAATCTACCGTGTTCCAAACGTGCCAATGAGGCTATCATGGTGGGGTGGGTTGATGCCGACGCTAAGTACAAATCCTCGAACTTGACGGGTATGAGTATGGCAGATTCGACATTAACTTATACCCCTCCTATAGATAGCCAGTGGTTAGCAACGTCGACTGTCACTTAGGTACCAGACCATTTATCACTTACAATTCCTCTTCAGTGATATTCCCGAATTAGCGTGAATTGCATATTAAACGACATTTGTAGCTTAATGTTTATATGTTACAGTAATATTGTGAAATAAGGGATTTCACAAAATCCCTGAAATTTTCATTGAATTTGTGAAACACCAATTCACTTAGGAACATTGATACCCAGGGGCTAATACTAAACATGGCGAAAAAGTGATTCATCTACACTGTTTTGCCGTGTTTAGTACAAGCCCCTGGGGGATCAAATGTCTCTAAGTGCATTTGATCCCCAAGGGCCTAGTACTAAACATGGTGAAACACATTTGATCCCTGAGGGGCTAGTACTAAACACAGCGAAACACATTTGATCCCCAAGGGGCTAGTACTAAACACAGCAAAACACATTTGTTCCCAAGGGGCTAGTACTAAACACAGCAAAACACATTTGATCCCCAAGGGGCTAGTACTAAACACAGCGAAACACATTTGATCCCCAAGGGGATAGTACCAAACACAGCAAAACACATTTGATCCCCAAGGGGCTAATACTAAACACAGCAAAACAGTGTAGACAACGTAGATGAATCACTGTTTTGCCATGTCCAATACTAGCCCCTCGGGGATCAAATGTCCCCAGGTGAATGGTGATTTCATGAATTCCCTGAAAATGGATTTCGTATGTGTGTGTGTGCCCGTGTTACAGTGAGACTGTGAAACCAGGGATTTCACGGAATCCATGAAATTTTTAGGAAATTCACAAATCACCAATTTACCTATATATTTTCGATATATATATATATATAAACACTATAAATATGATTCATCTACACTGTTTGCGCTGTTTTGCCGTGTTTAATACTAGCCCCTTGGGGATCAAGCATGTTTAGCTGTGTTTAGTACTAGCCCCTCAGGGATCAAATGTGTTTCACCATGTTTATTACTAGCCCCTTGGGGATCAAATGTGTTTCACCATGTTTAGTACTAAACCCCTTGGTGAAACTGATTCATCTACACTGTCTACACTGTTTTACCGTGTTTAATACTAAACACGGCAAAACAGTGTAGATGAATCACTGTTTCGCCGTGTTTAGTACTAGTCCCTCGGGTATCAAATGTTCCTCAGTGAATTAGTGATTTCACAAATTCAATGAAAATTTCAAATTTCGTGAAATCTTTAGATTCACGATATTACTGATCATATAAACATTAAGCTACAAATGTCGTTGAATATTCAATTCGCGGCAAAAATATCAGAAGAAATTATAAGTTTCGCCGTTTTAGTACCAAAGTCCCTCGAACACTCAACATGTTCTTCAACGACTTAGTGATTTCACTAATCAATGAAAATTTCACTCATTTCCCGTCAAATTCGAAGATTTGTATTACTGTAACATATAAACATTAATAGCTCAAATAAGTTTAATATTTCAATTCGTACTTCATAATTCACAAAAGAGGAATTATAAGTAATAAATGGTTTGGTGGGACCTAAGTACTGCCGCCTGGTTGAAAAGCAACAAGACTACGATGGCTATAACCACTGAACCACATATATGTGTGTGCGTGTGTCTGTGTTTCTTAGAGCTAATTTTTAGACACATTTATCACTACAAATATGAATCAAAATTTGATTCCTTCCAGTGATGTCCAACTACCATGCTAAGAAGAGCGATATAAATCTATTTCAGCTCTTCCATATAATGTTATATTCTTAGGATTTAGATACAGATCACTAAAGCTAATATGAAATAACCCCACCCATTGTATCGAAAGATATGAAGTTCTTTATTGCTGTTTATACTGAAATATATTTATAAAATCTACATAAATATCTGCTAACAGCGACTCAGTCTTAAATAGATAACAGAAATGTTTAAATCAAGAAATGAAGTCTCCTTGTAGATTCATTTATAAGAAATAGCATATTCATTTCTTGAATGAATTCGTTTTTCAGTATTACTCTTCAGCAAGTTCTCTATTGCTAAACTTTCCTTTTATCCAAGAACATAAATATGAACTAAGAACAGAATGAAACACTGTTTTTGGTGTTGGAAATAAACCTAAAAATAGTTGGCGTTGTTGCGATTATCCAGCTCCTTAATTAAACTAAGGTTTCCTCTCTACCACTCAGTCTTATTATTATTATTATTATTATTATTATTATTATTAGTAGTAGTAGTAGTAGTAGTAGTAGTAGTAGTAGTAGTAGTAGTAGTAGTAGTAGTAGTTTAACGTTCTTATTGAAAGTCTATCACCTATGAATCGAGAAAGATAAAGTGACCATCTGATCATCATTTACAGCAACAGACTCTTAACTAATAATGGTAGGACGGAAAGTTTTCATATTTAGTAGCTTAGTTCATAAGCATAAGTGTCGTGTATTTTTCTTTTATTTATATCCTTCCACTGTTTTTTTGTAAACTTTCTTAATAAACAGGCAATCACACACACTCTCTCTCTCTCTCTCTCCCCTCTCTCTCTCTCTCTCTCTCTCTCTCTCTCTCTCTCTCTCTCTCTCTCTCTCTCTCTCTCTCTGTTAGATTAATGAGTCCAGCTAGGTTTGATTATTTAAAAAAAGCATAATTAGAGATTTCATGTTCCTATAAACAGCCGTCATTTTGTTTTGATTATCATTTTGAGGTAAGGCAGATAATTTGCATAAATAGACACGAAAAATCTATTATTTCGTTGACAGGGCAGGTCACTTTGTGAGACCTGAAGTACAAAATGGTTGGCAAGTGGTTTAAGGCTACAGTTATTAGAGGGTAAACAAACTTGAGCTTTACTTTGTAAAAGTATAAGTTACTCCTTATGCCACGCCATAACTTCATCGTAACTTTATCGTCCGCACCTATTAAGAAGTTTATCTTCCCGGGCAACTTCTTGCAGCTTATCACTCCCCCCCCTCCCCCACCCCCCCTCGTCTAACTAAACAATTTTACTCCTTGAGTGAAGAGACAACCAGTGAGAAGGGCGGTCAAATGCCCTTTTCTAGCCCAGACCTGGAGAAAACAAGGAAATCTAATGGTAGAAGAGATGAGTGGAGCTTAATCAATGTAAGAAAGCTCAAGATAACAGTCCGGGATAACAGGAGCAGAAGGTGAAATCCAAAGCTTGGCTATGGAGAGAGGGAAACAGTTGTTCATGGCTTCATATTTGTAGTTCTTAGTAATGCGAACTCACTCTTTTTACTACTTTGTTATCCAGGTAATTAGACCCTAGTTTTCGCCCCCCTTTTTTTTCTTATTTTATACATTTTATAAATTCTCTCTATCTCCTGATATGCAGTTGTTTGTAAAATTATGATATAAGTAATATAAGTTAATTACTTAGTGAACAAAACGACCTAAGTCGTGAAATTACTTCGACGTATGTAAGGTAGAACATGTGTCATGTTTCACATAAGTCAGATCTTGCAAGGAAACTTTTTCATCCACTGACTTCTTGACGAGAAAAAATGTAACAAAAATAGAATGAAGAAGAACTGGATTTATTATCCTCACCAGTAAGTGAGGGTCTGGATAATATTTTCCTAGAACCTTTGTTTTAGTTTTTCATTGGATTTTGTTTTTAAAAAAATCACTAGTTTACTTACAACAATGAAGTGTTTTACTAATTTCTAACATTTTTGGTACTTGCCTGAAACCATGAAAAAATATTTGGAATTGGTGTTGTTACGAAAACACTTCATTGTTGTAGTTAAAGTTTTTTTTTTTTTAAATAAAATCCAGCGAAAAAAAAAAAAATTCAAGGAGAATAGTTTCCAGATCTTCACATACTGTGAGAATAATAAATCCAGTTCTTCTTCAATCGATTTTCGTTTAATTTTTACGCCTAAAGGCGCCAGAGAGATGGAAATTTTCCATATTGACTAATGTGAAATAAGAAGGCAGTATTTTTCCATTATATAAGGGAATGTATAGTGTGGAGAGTATCACTATTCAGGAACTTGAATGTTAAAAGATAGACAAGAGAGAGAGAGAGAGAGAGAGAGAGAGAGAGAGAGAGAGAGAGAGAGAGAGAAGAGAGAGAATGTATAGTGTGGAGAGTATCACTATTCAGGAGCTTAAATGTTAAAAGAGAGAGAGAGAGAGAGAGAGAGAGAGAGAGAGAGAGAATGTATAGTGTGGAGAGTATCACTATTCATAAACTTAAATGTTAACAGATAGACATGAGAGAGAGAGAGAAATAATATCTGGATAAAGTTTATAGCTATATTGTGAGTGCATTTAATGTGCACCAGGTAATGTGGACAGTTACCTGGTAAAAGAAAAAAAAAAGTATTTTTGCGCGAACTGTTGCACAGACGATTTCATTGCATCTGTTCAGCGTATTTTTTGCTTCAAATTTTCACAAGAGCTCTTTTGAAGAGGCCGAAGAACGCTTCATTTCCGACTTCCCCTCGCGCAAAATTGACGTTCCTTTGTATCACTCTCGAGAAAATCCAAAAAATCTAGCATGTAATCAGTATGTTTGCTGTCATTTCGTGCTCTAGTTTATTTTCATGTACACCTAATTACTGCGGTATGGGTGAACTGTTATACTATTACCTGGTCAAATGAGGTACACTTGTTAAATGGCCCCTAATGAATTTATTAGGTGTTCGGTAAAATCTATGGCTTTCCCCCCCTTTCTCTGTGTCTTCCTGCTTATCCATTTATCTGTATATCTTTCTTATCACCCATTAAAACGCTGTTTCACAAACCTTTCATAAATATTAACTGGGATGAAGACCAGTAAAATTAGAGGTTTATGAATGCAGTCATAGCGATGAGATAAACATAGTTAAGGGATATTACTATAATAAAACAATGTGAGAATATTAATACACGCACGCACACTCACAAAAACAGTCATGCATACGTGTGTGATATATATATATATATATATATATATATATATATATATATATATATATATATATATATATATATATATATATATATATATATATATATATATATATATATATATATATATATATATAGTATATATACAGTTTTGGCTATGTCATAGGTAGGAGAGTTAGCTTGGGCAATTATATGGCGCAATTGGTTGCCGGCTTGATGGGTCTTGACGGTGCCGTAACGATACCCTGGCCCATAGTCTCCGATGATCGAAGGCAGTTTTATATATATATATATATATATATATATATATATATATATATATATATATATAATTTATATAAATATATATATATATATATATATATATATATATATATATATATATACATAATTTTATATATATATATATATATATATATATATATATATATATATATATATATATATATATATATATATATATATATATATATATATATATATATATATATAGAGAGAGAGAGAGAGAGAGAGAGAGAGAGAGAGAGAGAGAGAGAGAGAATCATTTCAATATCAACCGAAGAACTTCACGAAAGAGGATTAAAGTGACAAAAATGACCCTACGAATCAAACTTCAAGAATGATGTATTAGTAAACTAATAGGAAATAAGGAAAAATGACACAATCCTCATTTCACACCATTCGTCTTCATCAATTCCTCATATCAGTTATTTCATATTTATTAAAATTCTTTTATTGCAGGTCAGTAAAAAGTTTATGCTCTCAGCTAAGGGTCAGTGAAATTCCTACATTAATTTTCAATTCAATGTCTTTCTTTTGGTCTGCCTTGCTCCCGAAAGCCTACACTGTTCTCCCTCTTTAGATACTTTGATCATTCATGTTAATTTCTCATACAACATTCGTAATATATATATAAATATATATATATATATATATATATATATATATATATATATATATATAATATATATATATATATATATATATATATATATATATATATATATATATATATATATATATATATAAAACCTCCCACACTTCGTTCAATACATCATCATTGGAGTTTCTACATCGCTTTCTTGTCTTTGAGTTATGAAAAAACGCACTAACTCAAAATTTCTTCCTTTATTCTTATAGATTTGATCTCAAATGTTTATTTCATTTAATTTGTCAATGAATATTTTTGCATTTTCATTTAATTTGTTTTTTTCGTTTTATTTATTTTTGGAGTTATGCGTTTGTCATGTTCTTCTCTTCATAATCTCTTATTTTTACGCATGGGATTTCCTATGTGTGCAACATAGCTAGCAGGTTAATGCTTAGTGTTTCAGCTTTTTGAAAAATAGTAATGATAATAATTGGATATCGTAGTTCACTGCTCATGATTCCCTCCCACCCCAGCATCTATCCTTTCCCGACAAGTCAGGCAGGGTTTGAGGCGCAGGCAAGACGGAGCGATTTGGTCACATTTCGTTGAACACCACTGTCACTCTTTCACCTAAGTAGTTGTTAGGTGCATGGAAAGGAGGATATTGGGCTTGCAGCCTCATCCAGGGGCACAGAAATGTAACATACAGTTTAATCATTCCGTTTAGAGCTAGATCAACGAATAGGCAAAAACTAACAGTGTTAATAAAAATATTTTACCACTTCAGTGTGTTTTCCGGTTTTTTAACCTAGTTAAGTACGATTTAAAATTTTCCTTCATTATATAAATTCAGCTGCCATACTTTTTCGAAAAGATATACCTTCGCAGGAGGAGGTGCAACACCCCACAATAAATTCTCGATATTTTTCGCAGGACATAAGAGCGAGATTGCTTTCTCAGAGATTTATGGCCGAGCCAAAGACTCAACGTCCTTAGTTGGAAGCGCCCACTCCTGCCTGGATTTATTAAATTATGGAAAATCCATTGAGATTCTGAAGAGAGAGAGAGAGAGAGAGAGAGAGAGAGAGAGAGAGAGAGAGAGAGAGAGAGTAGAATCATATTTTAGTAACTAATGAAAATCTAATGATATCTCGCTGATAAACTCTTGACAGACAAGCGAGCACAAAGGCAGAGTAAATTTGCCTTTTGAGTATCTGTAGGAAGCAAATTTAACGAACTCAAAACATCATATTGGAACTGGCGTTACCTACAGGAGTTCCATACTTATCTAACTTAACTAAATACTTTTTGTAAAGACCAAAGTATAACATGTATCTAGAGTATACTGATCCGTTTAACGAGAGATGGGGTCAAAGTGTTAAAATACTATGGGGACCAAATCGTTAACACTTTCAGTTCTAAACTTACTAATTAGGAACAGAGACATTGCCTTTTTTTTTTTTTTTTTTTTTTGTCAAAGAGTGTTAACATACGGATCGCTGTAGTCAAACAATGACAGATATCTGTTACGAAGGATTTCTGAATTTTCAAAAGAGTTCATTATGCAAGATTTTCTGCAGTTAAATTCATTCTTTTGCAAGAATGAATAGGAAGCTCACGGGAATGATTAGTCTTTTACAACTAACATTGATCACTTGCTAGTCATATCTTAAGGTTAATTAATAAGAATATCTTTCTTATGCAAATAACTTTGCATTTATATCTTAAAATTTCGTGCTCCTGTTTTGTAACCTATTTATCTTAATTATTTTGCAAAACGACTCGTTCATGAGTCGTTATCTTTTTTTACTTTTCTGCATCGTTTTCAGTCTATTTGTGTAAAATGAAATGACTTTCTGTTTCATAAAAAACCGATATTTTATCATAACATTAACTGCCTTTGTCGTTTATTCCGTAAAATTTACTCATTATTATCAATAAATAGTATTTTAAATAACCACAATATATTTAAACTAAAAAAATTGTTCAATACAAATCGCGTTTGTTTCTTATGTGACCTAGATAATTAAACAATAAACAACTGTTCAAAATTCTGTGTTTATAATCATGCAAATTGTCTAATAGATCAAACTAATGAAATTCTAAAACTCTTTTAGAAATTTACAAGCTTATGAAAATATACACCCAAGCTTATTAAAAACTAACAGTTATTTACAGCGTCCTGGATAGCTGGAATCAAGGGGAGTTTTATTCAGGATATATGTTATATTATCTGTACGTTCACCCCTACACGTTATACTTATGCGGACAGAGGACAGCACATCACTTTGAATCTCTGTCCACGATAACTA
>NC_089742.1:76133624-76136124 GCF_040412425.1 Macrobrachium rosenbergii | reverse complement strand
TATTTTATTAATCTCCTTGGCTGCCTTTCTGTCTGTGTATGTGTGTGGCTCCGTGCCTGTGTCCCTCCCCTCTCCCTTCCCCCTCCCCCTTCCCCTCCCCCTTCCCCTTCTAATCCTGAAATCTCAAATCTTTATTATTATTATTATTATTATTATTATTATTATTATTATTATTATTATTATTATTATTATTATTATTTTACAGAGAGAGATTACCTCACAAAAACAAGTTTACCTAAGCACTCCAACCATCGTGGTCAAGGCCTAGGCATCTGCTCAAGGCATCTAAGCAATGTCTAGCATAAATGGCTCCTGTAAGTATAAAGACAAGTGGACCATTGTAGTTGAAAGGCCTAGCAACCACTCCGTTGTTTCACTTTTTTCCTTCGTCGCATTTGCCTTTGTTTATACATTCATCACGCTCCATATCTTCGTTCGTAATTCGGTTGCACACACACACACACACACACACACACACACATATATATATATATATATATATATATATATATATATATATATATATATATATATATATATATATATATATATATATGTGTGTGTGTGTGTGTGTGTATATATCGCCGTTGTTTGTGTCAAAATCTAAATAATTCTTTATCTGATATTCAGGTATTTAAAGAATAATCGTAATTATTAAAATTTGTGAGGAAATGAAAACATATTTCTATAAAATCTTCCAGAAAAAAAAGTAAAAGTTGAAATGAATCATTATATAATCACACACGCACACACACATACAGACACGAAAACACAGGTACAAACAACTTAAGTGATGAGATATATCGAGTCGACCTCCTGCGAACTTTTATAAGATTGGCTCCAGCGTCTTCAGGGAGTCTGATAATTTCCAGTTCTACTGCGGATCTTTATCTATTTACGCATCATCAGGCATATACATACATGCATATAATTAGAAAAGGCGATGAAGAATTACTCCAAATCTCTACCATCTGCTGAACGGCATTGAAATTCCAAGAAATCCCCGAAAATTCCAAGAAATCCCAAAAAATTCCAGAAGACAGAAGCAGCTCCAGCGGAGGCGAAACGTCTCCAGAATCCAGACGGGTCTCTTGTGGCAGATTACAAAACCTGGGATAACTCAAGAGACAGTTCAGCTAACTCGAAGGAGGTGAAGGACTTCAACTGAGAGGAAGAAGAACCGAATGACCCTCCAGAATCCTATGAGGAACATATCGAAGAGGCTCTGGAAAGAACAGATAAGGATCTACACTAACAGGTCGAGGAAGCAATTAGAAGACACCAGTACGTCTTAAGCCTGGAGAAGGAAAATTTAGCTGGTAAGCGAAGAGGACTCTGCTTTTTTCGAATACATGATGATGAATTTGCAGAAGATCTAACCAGGACAACGCCGACGTAGGAAACACAAGAAAGAAGAAACCGCTGGGAAATCAGTCCTGATTATGGTGGTGGAAGCTTCCCCGTGTGACGGAGGTGCAGCGATCGCTGGAGCTGGCAGTAAGTACTCGAAATTTTGCCTGGGGTACCCCTTCCTGCCATCTGGTACTTCTGGGTGGGGAAGTAGGGCACAAGAGTGACCTAGTTCGCATATTACTCAGTGGCAACCACTGGCGTGGCGTAAAAGCTCGTAAGTTCAATGCCTACACAAAATATGCGAAATGGCTTTTCCCATTCGGAGGCCAGGCATCGAGGAACACCGCCAGGATCGCTGTATTTCTCCTGAATGCGATGTGGAAAGCTTTCTACCTCCAGCCAGTAAGCAACTGCTTTTCATCAAGGAATGCTGTGTTTCCTACGGTGAGCTGCGAAATGACTGGTTTCGGGACTCTGCAAAGGATTCATCTGTTTTCTACATGAAAGCAGAGACGCCATAGTATCTTGGCTAGCTGACAGAGAAGAGAATGGGGAAGGGCCCATCCCCGGTAAAAATAAACCCCCATTTTGATGACACTCTGTTGGCCGAGGATGCCCCAGGGGTGAGATCGCTTATGATCGGCAAAGGTCACAAATCTATTCTGTCTATCTATCTATCTACATATATACAGTATATATATATATATATATATATATATATATATATATATATATATATATATATATATATATATATATATATATGTATATATATATATATATAATATACATATATATATATGTATATATATATATATATATATATATATATATATATATGTGTGTGTGTGTGTGTGTATATATATATATATATATATATATATATATATATATATATATATATATATATATATATATATATATATATATATATATATAAATTTTATATATATGTATATGAATGAATCTCTTATCACATCACCGTGATTCATATATACAAGCATTAAGCTACAAACGTCCTTTAATATCCAATTCGCTGTAACTCGGAAATAATATATTTTCATATATGTTACACGAAGAATTTTCAGTTGATAATAAGTTCGTCGACTCGTGGGCTCGAACCACACAAAGACAAGAACTCAGGACT
>NC_089742.1:76108624-76128624 GCF_040412425.1 Macrobrachium rosenbergii | reverse complement strand
GCATTTTTGTGATTAAAGCACAAAAGAATGACAACGTTGAGGTTCGTACCATGAGAGGTCCTTTTCCTCTCTCTCTCTCTCTCTCTCTCTCTCTCTCTCTCTCTCTCTCTCTCTCTCTCTCTCTCTCTCCAAAAGAATTTAAGGAGCTTGTCAAAAATTTCAAAGGCGGAGATGTTCCACAACTTCTGAAAGGATGAAATACAACACGAAAGAAAATATGTTTTCGTTATTTGATATTTCAGTCTTACAAGTTATTAATTTCATGTGAATGGTCACTAAATTTGTAATGATCTTCAAGGAATTACATACCTCTGTATTGCGCAAGAAAAAGTATTGTTTGATGTCCGAGATCAATAAAGACACACTCTCAGTGTATTTGTGCACAACGGGTATGCTATGAGAAATCTCCCGAAAGGCATCGACTTTCCACCGGCAGCCGTATATGGCTGAGCGCAGGGACTTTTCATAACTAACCGGTGATTGTGCATGATTTCTGCCACTTCGATCAACAGGAAAAATGCCGTGCACGACCGCCGTGGCTCCATTTTCCACACGACACTGCGGCCGTGTCCGGCGTAAAAAGTAACAAGTAAAAAATACCCCTAAGTTTCTTCGGCTCAATCGAGTTTTCTGTACAGCGTATAATGCTGTATGAACCGCGGCCCATGAAACTTTCACCCACGGCCGGTGGTGGCCTGTCCTACAGCGTTGCCAGACGCACGCTCCTGGCTAACTTTAACCTTAAATAAAATAAAAACTACAGAGGCTTAGAAGGCTGCAATTTGGTATGTTTGATGATTGGAGGGTGGATGATCAACATAAAAATTTACAGCCCTCTAACCTCAGTAGTTTTTTAAGATCTGAGGGCGGACAGAAAAAGTGCGGACGGCCAGACAAAGCCTTCTCAATAGTTTTCTTTAACAGAAAACTAAAAAGAACTCTATTGGCGTGTTCAGGTAAGTGGTTTTTTCCCTCACCGATTCGTCCTTCCTAGACATGACATGTGACCACACTTTTATTCAGTAGGTTTAACTCTAAACCACTGACCATGACTAAAATAAACAAAGTTTCAACGACAGTAAACTCTTTAAACACAAGCATGAATCTAACTAAGGAAACTTAACAACTCTTTTGAGTCATATAATTAAAATAATATGGTCAAGTTGAGGTCCTTGTCTTTTAAAACCTGAGAAAAACAGCGGTTAAGACTGAGATTTTGATTCGTGTCCGATGCCAACACTGTTTTGAGTTCAACTTATACGATCTAAAGAAGATCTTTATTATCTGGCTTTTGTTCAAAAGTCAGGTGCTACTGTATTAAGGGAAGAAACTTTTAATCATCTATCCACTTGTGATTGCTGCGGTCCTCTATTACACTGGTTTTACTAATTTTAAAGTAATGATAATAATGCAATAACAGTTATAATACTCAACAAAATAGTAACTCTCTCTCTCTCTCTCTCTCTCTCTCTCTCTCTCTCTCTCTCTCTCACACACACACAACAAACACACAAACACACACACACACACATATCTGGAAAGTGAGACATTATTTAGGTAAAGTCTTCCATTTTCTCAGCTATTCCTTTTCATGACCCCATCACGAAAGACCTTGCTCTATGGTATAGCGTAAATTAAGTGCAGAAAAGTGTGGTCCCATGTCTTGTCACGACGAATCAGGAAAGGAAAAAGCAAGGCACCCTGTCCGAACACGCCAATACTGTATATACTATTACTTTTTACGCCGGACACGGCCGCAGTGTCGTGTCGTACCGAAAATGAAGCCACGGCGGTCGTGCGCGGCATTTTGGGTGTAGACAATGATATCCCTCGTTCGATTTGCTGCTTTGTCGATGTCTTTCGCCGGAATTTGCATCGTTTGTACAGTTCTGGTATGTGAATTTAAACTTCAATATCGATTCGAATAAATGCCATCATGTTGGTTATTTCTCACGCGAGTTCAAGCTTCAGCACGAGTTTTACGGTCGCGGATGAAGGTCGATTTTAGCAAAATCTTCCTTCTTAGTTTTCTGCGAAAGAAAATTATTGAGACGGCTATTTGCCTGTCCTTCCGCACTTTTTCTGTCCGACCTCAGATCTTAAAAATTACTGAGGCTAGAGGGCTGCAAATTGGTATGTTGATCCTCCACCCTCCAATCATCAAACATACCAAATTGCAGCTCTCTAGCCTTAGTACTTTTTTTTTCTTTAATTAAGGTAAAATTTAGCCGTGACCGTGTCTGGCACCGCTATAGGTGCCAACAACATGGGCCACCACCGGGCGGTGGGTGAAAGTTTCATGGACCGCGGCTGAGAGTTTCATGGGCCATGGCTGAGAGTTTCATACAGCATTATACGGTGTACAGAAAGCTTTGTGAAAGAAAACTATTGTGACGGCTTTGTCAGTCCGCACTTTTTCTGTCCGCCCTCAGATCTTAAAAACTACTGAGGCTAGAGGGCTGCAAATTGGTCTGTTGATCAATCACCCTCCAATCATCAAATATATCAAATTGCAGCCCTCTAGCCTCAGTAGTTTTATTTTATTGGGGGGTAAATTTAGCTATAATCATGCTTCTGGCACCTCTACAGGTACCAACAACACCGTGGCTGAGTTTCGTGGGCCGCAGCTAAGTGTTTCGCGGGACGTGGCTGAAAGTTTCTTACAGCATTATACGCTGTACAGAAAAACTCGATTGCGCTGAAGAAATTTCGGCGCGTTTTTTTACTTGTTTACTTGATTATTTACAGTAACCATGAGATTATTTTAGGAGGAACTCATGAAATTTATGCAGCTCTCTGAAGAGCATGAATGTCTGTGGATGTATGACGACCCAAGAATAGAGCCGTGAGCATTAGTGCGTTAAAAAAAATTGTTGAAGAAATGAACCTTCCAAATTCTAGAAGTTTGATAGTTAGAATAAAATTAAGATATACAACTTTATTACAAACTTGATCATTAGTTTCCCACGTAATAATACACAGAATATATTTAAAACTATTATTACATTATATCTGTCTATGCATGTGTGTCTATCTATCTTTCTATCTATCTATCTATACATACATACATACATACACACACACACACACACACACATATATATATATATATATATATATATATATATATATATATATATGTATATATATATATATATATATATATATATATGTGTGTGTGTGTGTGTGTGTGTGTGTACATACAAACACACACACATACACACACACACACACACACACACATATATATATATATATATATATATATATATATATATATATATATATATATATATATATATATATAAATAAGAAGAAGAAGATATATATATATATATATATATATATATGAATTTATACGTATGTAATAGGTAATAACTGCAAAAATTTCCTTCAACATTTGCATTCGATTCACCATTTAAACGTATATACCTTAACAGAATCCATTCTGACTCTCCAGTATGCCGAGCCTACACCCATGAAATTTGAACTGTATTGCTTCTCATTATTTGTAGCAATCCTTGTAGAATTATGATCGTGCCTGCTTGGTGTGCAATTGTATAAAACGTTCATTCGGTGAATCACTGCGCCGGCTTCCCAGAATTATTATCTGTGCCTTCTTGGTAAGCTAATCCTGTGAGCCAGTAAATTAAATGTTAGATCCTGATGCTCTTAGACAGTTACGTGAAACACAGGTGACAAGCACAATTCTGGTAGCATTGTTGAGTTTTAAACAGATGTCTTTTCTACATATTTCTTATACCGTGCACGCACATTTTCGCATGTTAAGTCTTACGTAAGGTTTTCACACGAGATGGCATTCGAAAGAATAGCACGGTGTAGCATCCTGTAACACCGAGCTTTGCATTAACACTTACAGTTACTAACAGGCATTGTTCTGTGCTGTAGACGACAACAGAGAACTTTCCCCCAGCAGTGGCTTCTAGAGAGAGAGAGAGAGAGAGAGAGAGAGAGAGAGAGAGAGAGAGAGAGAGAGAGAGAGAGAGAGAGTCCTTATTGTCGAAAGATATGAAATACTTTTTTTATGAGTAGTGAACAGATATAATTTTGAAAATTATTGCAAAGTGACAGAATGTTCATAAGAAGTTAATCAACTCTCATGACTCAGATGCCGAAAAACTATTGCAGCCTTTGGATTTTTTTTTTTCTACAAAAACTCCTTAAATTCTTTTGCACACGGAGGAGGAGGAGGAGGAGGAGGAGGAGGAGGAGGAGGAGGAGCTCTTATGGTACGAACTTCAACGTTTTTCATTCTTTTTTGTTCTGGTGATAAAAATTATATAAACTTTCGTGTTTGTTACAAGGGTTTGTTGTCATTAGGCACTTTTATTATCAGGCGCTTTTCAATAAAACCATGAACTGTGAAAATAATTTTTCCATCGAAGTTATTTTGACATAACACATAAGCATTCTCGAAATATGCCCTGTTTCTCTCTCTCTCTCTCTCTCTCTCTCTCTCTCTCTCTCTTAGCAGTCTGTTAGATCGAGTCCAGAGGTCCACACAAGGCTTTTGATATTCAAACACACACATTCATTTCTCTCTGCTGCTGTTAAAAATTATTGTAATTTACATTGAATAATATTAGGACAGGATATTGATATCCCTGTTGAAATATCAAACTAACATCCAATTATAACAAGTATTGGGTTAGATTCAAGTTATTTAAAATCCGTATGCATAATTTGCACTGAGAACAGAACATCCGGCTAAGATAAAGGGTGTATCCATCAGTGTCAAAGTGAATACTAATGTGAATTGCATCTGTTTTTATATGGATTTTCTGATTGTGCCTTACCTCTACGATTGTTGGCGTTAAATTGAAAGTAAATATTACCTGAAAGCAAATATTGCAAGTGGACGTTATTTGAATATTAAATAATGAAAAAATATTATTCGAAATTAAATAATTTGGAGATTACTTTAATTTGAGAGTGATTTATTATCACGGAGTGCCTCACAATAAAACTGTTACCAAACTGTCATACTGTAAAGTTATGCTGTTTTACATCATATTTCCTTCTACTGTATTTGATTCCTTATTGGACTGCATCTGTAGTTTAAGTGCTCATGCTCAGACTAACTTTAATATTTTGGACGTCCGGAACAGTTGTTAGATGTGCTTGTGATTACATCATAAGAGTATTGTCTTGCATTTACTTCTTTGTTCCTTATGTAAGAGAATGCCCTTTTTTTTAAACAAACTTCATTCTTATGGTTACTCATAATTAATCTCACTTTTCCAGTTTGTCATGACTTTATATATATATATATATATATATATATATATATATATATATATATATATATATATATATATATATATATATATATATATATATATATATATATATATATATATATATATATATATATATATATATATATATATATATATATATATATATATATATATATATATATATACTATATATATATATAATATATATATATATATTTACATATATATATACTATATGTATATATATAATTATATATTATTTATTTACATATATAGATATATATATGTATATATATTTATATATATATATGTATATATATATATATATATATATATATATATATATATATGACAAATTGGAAATATATTATATATATATATATATTTGTTTCAAAATATAAGGGCATTTTCTTATATATATATATATATATATATATATATATATATATATATATATATATATATATATATATATATATATATATATATATATATATATATATATATATATATATATATATATGACAAATTGGAAATATATATATTAATTATGAATAACCATAATAATGAAGTTTGTTTCAAAATAAAAAGGGCATTTTCTTATATATATATATATATATATATATATATATATATATATATATATATATATATATATATATATTTGTTTAAAATAAAAACATTTTCTTTTATATATATATATATATATATATATATATATATATATATATATATATATATATATATATATATATATATATATATATATAAGTTACTGTAAATTCCCAGAGTTCAGTCCATGTTGGTTCAATTCATTTTCACTTATGTATTAGATAATTAAGCTTGCGATTGAGTTTTGTAAAGGATGGGTTACTATAATTTACATTTGAAGATGAGATTGATTCCTGTGATTTTTCATCGCTATTTTTGCTTTATGTTATTACTAGTCTAGTACCTGTTGTTTTTTTATTAAATAAATTGTACATTTCGAAATCTTACTATTATTGTGAAGCCATAATTATACATTAGTTCTGGCTTACTCTAACGAGGAAGTATAGTCTGGCTCCTAGTGTTATCACGCATGTTAATCAATCTTTCCCACTCGAAGAAAGTAAGTATAAAGTGACGGCGTCCAAAGGGATCTGAAAAATCCATCTCAAAGGATATCCCATAGAATTTATTTCTAGGAGAGAAAGAGAGTGAACAGAATAAAGACGTCGTGTTGTTTAATGGAAATCAGTATGGAGTCAGTTTCAGGAAAGATATCTTTTGCTTTGGGAAATGAGTCATGTCAACACAAGGGTCAGGGGGAGGTGAAGCCTTAACCACTTGAGTGTGAACGTAGAACCTAAAGAAGAGATAACCACTTTACTTAAAGCTCTGCCTGCTGGTAACCCCAACATCAGACCAGACCAACACCTAACATGAATTATTTTAATTTTCTTCTCAAGGTACACCTTCAGGTAAATCTGTTTGTCATTTGCTGGTCACTGTTAATAACATAAATGAGAGCTGTACTAAAGATACATCTGTGAAGAAGTATTTATAAAAACTGATCAGTTCAAATACACACACACATAATATGTGTATATATATATATATATATATATATATATATATATATATATATATATATATATATATATATATATGTGTGTGTGTGTGTGTGTGTGTGTGAGTGTGTGTGTATATAAATATATATATATATATATATATATATATATATATATATATATATATATATATATATATATATATATATATATATGTATACAAATATATATATATATATATATATATATATATATATATGTATATACTGTATATGTGTGTGTATGTGATGATATACAGATCATATACTGTATATATGATATATATATGCTAATAACTATTTGTTCATTATTAGACACATTGCACGAACAAAAATGGAGTTGGAAACTGTAGCGCAGAAATGGGAACTCAAGAGCTGCTTATAATGAATCCACTTACAGCGTCCAATCTAGTTCTGTTCGAACATCTAAAAACTGTGATGCTCTCCTATTCCCTGTCTCCCCTACCCGCTAATAACACCTAGATTTCCATGGTAAAAGTTTCATTCAGAGTTAAATTGAAGTGTTTTTGTAAATATTTTTTTCACAAATTTATCTTTTGTAGAGCTCTCATTTCTGTTATAAAAAATGGAAAACAAATTCAAATCTTCCATCCGGTTACTTTGTCCGCTTTTTGTTGGAAAAATAATTTTTCCGGAAACTTCAACAAGGTTTTGCAATGAATTCAGTGGCACCATTAATATGCATGGCCAGTAACTTCTCTATATACGTTTTTTGTTGCTTAGATTGATTTGCTTTTACGCGGAAGAGGTCCTGGCAGTGAAACGGATGATCCAGTAACTCATCTTTAACTCGGTTTATCTGAATTCCTTTCATTTTGAAATTGATATAAATAGCTTGATATCACATATTGAACAATGACATAAAACCGTGTCAGCGTGAAATTATTTGACAGATTTACGCAAGATTTTTATTATACGTTATCGGAAAGGAAAACGTTTGCTTTATTTCAGATTGCCTGGACAACATTGTCCTCCGACGATTTAGACTTTATTTTCGGTACGTGCTGCAAAGTAGGAGGTGAAGAAATCTGATAGTAAGAGGTAATTTTTTCCTTATTAAACAGATGAGGGCTTGCGGACATTCACGCACAGACACTCACACATACAGCAGGAAACAGTTTCCCTTAACGGGGTTTGGTTCCAGACTGAAAGCACACATACCTTAAAAGGCTTAACAGTTGAGTCCTGTATTTAACAACCATCAAATTAACTGTGTTTTTACAATAAAAGCTTTTAATGAGGAAAATATTAGTGGGGTTAACTTGAGCAGTTTTGGAAATATAAACAAATCTAATTTATAGGAAGAAACATTGTTTATGGGTGGAAATTTCTGTAGTAATATTAAAGTATGCGATTCTTTAATATATATGCTACGAATATATAATAACGCATACTCGCCGGAAAATGGTTTTATAATATAAATATATGAATTCATCTGTATCATATTTGTATGGTTCAGTAGTGTGAAGAATATCCATTCAACAACCATATCTAAGTGTAGAAGAAAAAAGCTCCTTTCAAATTCTCTCTCTCTCTCTCTCTCTCTCTCTCTCTCTCTCTCTCTCTCTCTCTCTCTCTCTCTCTCTCTCTCTCAAAAAAAAAAAAAAAAAAAAAATTTTTCGTCTTTCTTTACAATCATACGTTAGATGTCTTAATTGAATTTTGAACAGATACCGAACCCTAGTTCGGCACCAGTCACTATAAAGACAGTATCAAAGAGAAACTTTTGAATTCAAATTCTGAATGAAAAGTAAACAAGAAGGAACTGATACGGGATATTTTCTCTCGTTCCTGTTGACAAGATTCTCTCTTTCTGTAGCAGTTAAGAGAAAAATTCTAACTCAAACTTTGTAAGAAAAGCACTGGCTCCAGAACAGAGATAATCACGACTGAAAGAAAGGAGAGGAGAAAAATAAAAGTTCTGCAGGACTTCAGTTTTATGTAAAATATGCATTACACAGTTTTATATGGAAAGCGGAACACCAGTAAGAATCATTGAGAAGTTTTCCATTTTTAAAGGAAATGTTGCTGTTCTTTGCGTCTGTCTTTCATCTACATTCGCGCCCGACACACACACACGCAAGGCTAATATACACACACACACACACACACACATATATATATATATATATATATATATATATATATATATATATATATATATATATATATATATATATATATATAATATATATTATATATATATATATATATGTGTGTGTGTGTGTGTGTGTATATTTATATATATATATATATATATATATATATATATATATATATATATATATATATATGTATATATATATATATATATATGTATGTATAAATGTATGTGTGCATTAGTGAAAATATTAATGCTATTTAAATTATTAGTGATGTAGCATGAGAAAAGATAGGGAGAGGCGCTCAGTGATTGTCAATTGTTGTGGTTACAAATGAGATTAAGAAAAAATCCTGTGGTCGGCCAGACAGGAAACCCTCTGGAATCCGTAGCCTCTCGCAGGTGGTGGAGAGCCTCATTAAGTCGAGGATGCGCTCCACTCGCCCTTGATCTGGCCAGGTCATTAGCTCACCTAACTTCTCCGAACTCCTCCGGACATTTCCAGCTTAGCGTCTCCTCTCACCTTTATTTGCGTCGTAAGGAGTGCTCAGGACTGCCTTGAATGTCCTTCAAAATACGCGTTTTCGTCGTTTTTTTAGTTTTCTGTAAAAGAAAACTATTGAGATGGCTTTATTTGTCCGTCCGCACTTTTTCTGTCGGCCTTCAGATTTTAAAAATTACTGAGGCTAGAGGGCTGCAAATTGGTATGTTGATATTTCACCCTCCAATCGTTAAACAGACTAAACTGCAGCCCTCTAACCTCAATATTTTTAAAATTTTCATTTAGGTTAAATTTAGTAATGATCGTTCGTCTGGCGCCCCTATAAGTTCCAACAACATAGGCCACCACCGGTCCGTGGCTAAAAGTTTCATGGGCCGTGGCTGAGAGTTTCATACAGCGTTATACGCTGGACAGGAAACTCGACTGCGCCGAAGAGACTTCGGCGCAATTTTTATTTGTTTTTTCTTGACATAAGGAGTGGGCTTTAATTAATCAGTTAAAAATATCACCATACTATGATTTGCATGGCAGTCCTTTGCGATCACTTTTTGATGTGTTGAATTCTACAGAAGCTATACCTGATCCTATGAAAAATATCATTCACAACAGAAAAGTAAGATTTGAGATACCGTTTAAGCGGTTGACTGATGCTAATGTCATTATGAAAAATTAATATGACAAGCAATCTAAGAAAGTAAGGTTGTATGAACTTTATGACAAAGTATTTGTTAAAGTATAATTTATAAAAGACTAATTATAAATGAACCTCTTTTTTTGATGATCCTTTTCATGTTTTGAAAGTACCTAATGCGTGTAGACTGAGAATTAAAAGTTTAAACGACCCAGTGACACTCAGACTGTTCATTATTCACTGCTGAGATCTTGATTTACTGCTCCCCCGGTATGCACAGTTTTCATTCCATTATATCAAGTAATTGCTTTGTATTTTTTCCTAAGTAAATGGCAATTTTTTTTCCTATATGAGAATGAATCTGCAACTCAGTTTTTGTTTCAGGGTCCAAAATCAATTGTTCACAACCAGAGTTGTCTTGTCTTACTTGCAGTTGGCTAGCCAGACGAAAGCTCTCTTGTTTTCACTCCTGTTACTGTTGTTAAAATAGGTTGGAGCTATCTTTTTCTATATTAAAGATCTTCTAATTAATATATATTTAAGAGCAATGTCGCTAACAGAGAGTATTATAAGTCTCACAGACGAGTTTAATCATTTTCAGTTGATGTTATGAACTGTCAAAGAGACGAATTTCTCCAGTAACGGGTCTATCAAAATAAACCGACCTTGGAAAAGGACAAATCATTTCCAGGACAAATCAGATCAAACTAAATTTAAAATATATAACTGATCTGTTTTAATGCCGTTGTGGGAGGAGAAGCTCATTATTTGCTGCTTACAGCGGGTATAGAGGTTTTAGGATCTCTGGGATCCTAGCACGAGTCTCGTGCTAGAAAAGCAGGCGATAGATCGTCTTAAGCATGACCAGGATGTGACAGTATCAAATATCCAGAAGCAGTTTCAGACGAAATGTAACCTTGTTGACAAACCAAACAATTCTCAATTATTTTGAAAGATCTGAGTGATTGCCCAATTGCTTGTCACAACATTGACATCTTAACATATGAGAATTTCTCAGGTGTGTAACAAAATTGTTTTTTTGGAAGTAAATCTAAATATTACACTCGCAGACTGAACCGCGTTGATCATCTGTATTACAGTGTGATAAAAGTTACATGGCAGTATATTATTTCCATTTCATTTGAGCCATACTTCAGTGGTGATCAGTATCTCTTGTTCATCTAGATAAATTTATAGATTAAGCTTTTGCAATCGGCATTATACATGAATAACCTGTTTGTGTGTAGAAAAAAAACTTATATGTGCTTATAAGTCATGCACATAATAAATGTGATTTGGAGCCATTGATACATTTCTTGCATTATCAGTGCAAGTAGTTTAGTACTTGTAAAGGGACTCACATGATTTGCTGTATTACATCCTCAACAGATCAGCATTTAGTGTAATTTGGTTTACTATGCATTCAGCTTGATATTTCATTTTGGGAGTTATATTACATTGATACTTTGATATCTGAATTTGGCTCTTTAGTTATTCAACTGACTTGGGTTGCTATGTATTAAAGACCCGTTTGCTAACTCATTTTGTTGCGTTATACATGTTTCTTTGGTGTCTGGTAAGAATGTGTGAATAAATGTTATTTCGTTCGTTGTATCTTTATGCAGCTGCTTAGTGTTTTGGCAATAATGCACATTGGTTCTTGAACTTTTAGTATTTCTTCTTTGCTCACGAATTACTTGTTTTGATGTATTTTTCGTATAAAGTATTTTCCATGTTGGTTAGTCAGGATATGGAGACCACATGCGTGCGTGGCCGAGCAAATATGTAGGATATATGTAATGAATATAAACAAAAATTATTGTTTACAGTGTTACAAATGAAAAATAACATTTTTGTGGTGAATAAAACAAAACCAGTTATACAATTATGAATGTGAATCATTTGCATGGAATTGAGAAATTATAGAAAGAATGTCTTTACAATACTGACTAGTGAAGATACAGACAAATCTAGAACGAGGAGTAAGTTGGTACTAAAGCTGATTGTTTATGAAATATTTTGATAATACAAGCAGAAATAAAAAAAGAGTCAAGGAAGGGTTAGAGGTACAGGCCTTCTACGTTTACGTGTTGCCGTTGTGGCTATTTTAATAACAACTCTTATAAAGATACTGTCACTTGTTTCAATCATGTGTTATGTATCATGTATCATGCATCGTTGTTCAAATTTTAGATCAATTAATTAACCCCTTCTGAAGATTAATGTTGTTTGCAAACTGACAAATTGTAGTATGCGAGTTCGTATTAAAGACAGGGAGAGAGAGATTGAATTGAAATGAATATAGAATTTAGGCCAAAGGCCAAGCACTGGGACCTATGAGGTCATTCAGCGCTAAAACGGAAATTGACAGTATAAGGTTTGAAAGGTGTAACAGGAAGAAAACCTCGCAGCTGCAACATGAATCAATTGTTAGGAGAGGGAGAAAAGTAAGATGGAAGAAAGAGAATATGAAAGGAGGTACAGTAAAAGGAACGAAAGGGTCTACTTATGTACATCACTTCCTCAAGTTTATTGCTCCTTTAATGTTAAGAAGTTTAATGGAAAAATAAAAATCCAAACAAAGATAAAACTGGCTTCAAGAAAAACAACCTTCGATAAAATGGATGAAACTTATTTTTCACATAAAGTAAAAAATGACAGTAATATACTTTACTGTATAATGGCTGGAGTAAATCACACAGAATCTCTAGACTCCTGATAAGGAACTGTTCGTAGTTCTGAATGGTGCATAAAGTCTATTTTTATTTTTAAATTTTAGGCGAATACTTTTACGGTAATGGATAGAACTATTGTTCAGTAAATTGTAACTAGCCGGTTTGACCTTTAAGTTTTATTTTAGTTTAAGTTCCATACAACGAAGATTCAGCAATATTCAGCCATACACTGACACCAAGATCAAAGTGCTTGCTTGAAAACTAACTTCACGGGATAGGCAGTTTATTTTGATTGTTCAAAGCATAAACTTTACGTGATTGGCTAACTTGAGCTGGTCGTTTAAACTCTAATTCTATTTTATTCTTCTGTCCTCAATATCATGTCATTGGCTGGAAATGACTCTAAAATCAGTATCGTGCCAAGAATTTTTAAATTTACGCAGCCTGATCAGAAAGAAACACCGCAACGCACGCAAGCCGTCAGAAGCAGATGGGTTTACTACGAATATGGTAAAACAGGACAAAAAATAATATACGGATGCACATTGCGTTTTATGAAGAAGGATTATTGTTATTAATATTGTTCAATATAGGTGTATATTCATAGCGAACTATGGTTTTGACTTAAACTATCACAGCTGCCATATGCAATAGAAAATCCCATTGAACAGTATACATGATGGTGGATTAAACGAACTCTAAATATCTGGTTTCCGCATCAGAATCTTTCGAGTAACTGTTCTATAATCATTAGGCTAAAGTGCTGCAACAGAACTGAGAGAAGTCGTGGCTGGTGAGCGAGGAAGGTAAACGATTTCTGCTTTTGTCCGCATGAAATTCCCAGTCGACACCATTGTGGCTTCCACCGCAATTTTTTTTACTTTGTCCTCACGTTGGAAAAAATATCCAAATCCCGAAACAGCACGCATGACAACAAAGTTTAGAAAAAAAAAAAAGAAAAGAGGATTAAAATGGGGAGGAATTAAATGTGATAAGAAAAAGTTAAAGGAAAAGAGACGAGGGACTGTAGGAAGAAGGGAGAGAATTCTTGTAAAAAAGAGAAGAGAAGGTCAGAGAGAGAATCAGAGGTGTTTAAAGTGCACACACACACACACACACACACACACACACACACACACACACACACACACACATATATATATATATATATATATATATATATATATATATATATATATATATATATATATATATATATATACATATATATATATATATACATACATATATATATGCACATATATATGTATATGTATATACATATGTGTATATATATATACATATACATACATATATATATGCACATATATATGTATATGTATATACATATATATATATATATATATATATATATATATATATATATATATATATATATATATATATATATATATATATATATATATATATATATATATATATATATATATACTGTATATACTGCATATGGATTATTAGGAATATACATATAGATGTCTTATTAAATTATAGGAAAATAAGAGAGGTAGAAAAAATAAAATCGAAACGAAATCACAGTTGTTAGGGAAGGGAATGCCTATTTAATGAGATTCAGGCTTTTTAGCTTTTATTTGTAGGTCGTTATCACTTAGATGATTGCTTGTAAATATACAATTATTGTCGTCACCGCCATCTTTGCTTTTTCTTTCTTTCTCTCCTCTCTCACAAGCTTCTCTCTCTCTCTCCTTGAATCAAGTCACATTCATTTCATCTTGATACATTTGAAGCAGATCCTGCGAATTACGCCAAGTGGTGAGCACAGCACGTCATCAGTTCCCTACTCAAAATATAGTGAAGTGCGAATATTTTCTGGAGGTAACCAACGCTAAATTACGAATTTTGTATAGTACTGCAATAATATTGAGGTTCACATGAACAGGCTGTATCGCCTTGAAATAGAGGCTACGAATAACCTCCAGCCCTAGGGATTGGAACCGTCTACCACCGAAATAGCTCAGTGGTGTTCACTGCTGCGGAGAGCATAAAAGAAGACTCACCAGATGCGGTATCATGGCAGGCACCACTGGCCCCTTGGGGTCACATCACCCCTCCCGCCTCCCCGCTCCGCCAGCAGTGAGTGGACACATTTAATCCTTCTCCCCAGTGGGCTCGGCAGTATCGCCCGAAAATAAACAACGTCAACCCGCTATTTCAGTGGTCGAAGGTTCGAATCTTCAGTGAAGGATGGTGTTGATAGCAATAGTAACTGAAGATTGTTCAAATATAATATAGGAACAAAAGAGTTATTTTAGAATCTCGACATGAATTATTGTTTATAGAAAAAGTCTTAGGGATATTAGGCGTTGGTTCCATGTTGTCTTCTGAGTATATTACAAAGATATATAAATATATATATATATATATATATATATATATATATATATATATATATATATATATATATATATATATATATATATATATATATATATATATATATATATAATATTATGATGACTCTTTCTTTGAGTAAGAAAAAGGAAAATTCGTATTAGTTTACCATGAGATATTTTCTTTAAGTCAAGAAAACACAGCTATCATAAAATCGGCATTACTTTTTTAACAGTATCTTTTCCTCTTGAAAGATAATGCAATACAGATCGAAAAGTTCCAGCTAAACCCAAAAGGATTTCCAGTCTCGTTCATCTTAGTTTTTTATCCGCGGTTGACGCGACCTGTTTCAGAAACTCGTCTAATGAAGTCAGATGATTGATAAAGGTCTGCTGTTTCTCGCTTCAAGTTCCGGATTTTGGGTATTATTCACTTGTGTCTAATGCATTACTCTTCGAGATTTTCTTTTTGTAGGCTTTAACATTATATTTTTCTGGGGTAATCTTATGGAATAAAGAAAAGAGATCCTATTTTACCAAGTAGAACTACAACGCAAGGACATAAGTACAGTAAATTCAAGTTAATTAAATTTACAACATTGTAGCTTACGCACATAGAGAGTGGTACTACTAAATACGCTACCGTTAACTTACCACTCACAGTCCAAAAACCATACCCTTCCAAAATCCTAAACTTATTTAGTTTCTGCAATTTCAGACTCCTGAGAACGTCTTGAGTTTTGCATTTTTTCTAAGCTCAAGGTACGATCTGTTATCGTATAAGAAGCTAAGCTTACTAACAGTTTTTTCAACAAAGGATAAGTTAATTTGCGTTGTTGTTTGGTTGTGACCTCTTCTATGTATAAAAAAATGCTATGAAATTTCAACACCTGACATTGATATAGAAATATGAAGGTAATTTACATGCGGAATTTAATGTCTAGTTCTGCATAATCAGTCCAAGAAAAAATTGGTGAAATAAACGTTAGTCTTTCTTTATGTCAACTAGCTGATAAAAAGTACATAGAGATTGCCTTATAATTATTCGCCAGGCAATGTAATAACTGCTTGTGACTCAATGTCCGTAGTGAAATCTTTCTGGCACATGCAAAAGTATGATTTGTCTTCAATATTTTTCAGTTTCAGCTTCCAACTGCACCTTTCCAGTTTTCATGGCAATTCTCCGGAGAATTTTTCTTGATAAATTAACATTGATACATATAGATATGATTTTAATAAATAAACAACTTAAAAGTATCCAAAACCAATGATGAAGATGAGCGAAATTATCAGCAATAATAAAACCTTGGGGAGATAAAACTATCGTGAAAACACGCTTGGAAACTGTGTAGAAAAGGTTTCTAAAAGTCAAGAGGGACTTTTCTTTCAAGTCGCATTTTCCAAAGGTTACACTGACACGAGAAAGAGATAGAATTACCTGATCTTGCACGGTAACGAGCGCTTTTTCTTTTTTTATGCTTTTGTTTGGTGCTTGAGAAAAAGCATTCAGAAAGCTATATTTTTCTTTAGAGAAAGTCCAGACAAAAATGACAAGCTATTTGCTTAAACTATTCAGGAAGTAGGAAAGCATACACATTAGTTGCCTTCAAGACCTTGTGATTTTGAAAAGCATAAACTGAAGTAGTATGAGTTAAAGGAATTACACATGCAGACTTGGACAAACACACACACACAAACACATATATATATATATATATATATATATATATATATATATATATATATATATATATATATATATATATATATATATATATATATATATATATATATAATATACACACATATATATATATATATATATATACATATATATATATATATATATATATATATATATATATGTGTATGTGTGTGTGTGTGTGTGTGTGTGTGTGTGTGTGTTTGTAAGAGACAGACAGACAGACAGAGAGTTTGCCCATATGTAAGTACGTTTATGTGTCCATGCATTTGCATGCATTTGTTTCATGTTTCAGCAAGTAATCGACGGGGTCGATCGTGATATAGTGAGTCTAAGAATGAATGAAATTTGAATAAACTCTCTGTTAAGTCAATAAGTGAAACACTGCATATTCTGCTAGTTCTTTTTACTTACAATGAACTTTTCTTAGATTTTATTCAATGCGGCATCTTTGTTTTTATTACCTCTCAACCTTTCATTTTCGTCGAAGAGGCACACATAGATTGCTCTTGCTTTGAAGATAAATTTCTGCTTTTGTGTAAGTCTAGTTTTGAAATTACTCTGCCTAATATTAATAATGAAGCCTTGGTAAAATAAAAAAAATCAATTCTCAGTAGCAAAATGGGAGGCAGTGGAATTGTTCTTACGCTCATAATAAATTCTTATTGATGCTTTGTTATTCAATAAAATTGAAAATCTATGTTGACTTAAGTAAAATGAACCCCCACAACAGTAGCAAAATGGGAGGCAGTGAAATTGTTCTTGCGCTCATAATAAATTCTTACTGATGCTTTGTTATTGAATAAAATTGCAAATCTATGTTGGCTTAAGTAAAATGATCCCCCAAAATTCAGGAAGTTCCTTACACAGCAGGAATAAGCAAAAACCAAATACTCGACGCAAGGCAAAATGTCTTTTTACGCTTCTCTGTCTTGTACTGGGATCTAGTTGTGCCGTTAGTTTCATGCTATATATAAATACAGCATTATCCTCTTTAAAGGCTTTTATTTTTAAGATCCGAGAGCTTGCCAACCACACACGAGTATGTTGGCTTGTTATTCCGATCTGTGGAGGTATGTCATGAAAGTTGACCATAAGGGGGTTAAAAGGAGACTCGATTATGGCTGTCTTTTTGAGTATACAATAACTGATAACAGGCAAAAAGAAGAAAGAAGAAGCGATTCTTGTTTTATATCTTCCCTTCTTCGTAATATTTTCTAACGCATAACGTTTACAGAACAGTGTATGATATGTCGTATTCGCGGGAACATAAATGACCAAAAATAGCAATATCTGACCTGCTGGGGATATGCAGAAGCTGAAAGGTGAGATGGTTGGATGTACACTGATTTTTTTTTTTCACTTTTTATAAAGAAATATATTTAGCAATTCTCTCTCTCTCTCTCTCTCTCTCTCTCTCTCTCTCTCTCTCTCTCTCTCTCTCTCTCTCTCTTAAAAATATCGAGTTTGTACTAAGGAAACATTGATTTTCACTCTAAACATAAAAGAAATAATTCATCTAACAGAAAATTAGCCTTAATAATTTTTCAACGTCTGAACGCGAGCACAAAACTGTGAAAAATTCAGTCATCCGACCAACAGCAGCTATTTAAACAACATAAGTTCCTTTTATATATGTCGAACTCCTTTTTTTACAGAACTTATTTAGATTACATGTCTGGTGCAAACAAAAGAAAAGTACTTTAAGCGTTTGTGACTAATAGCCAGCAACATTATGCAGCAATACTGAAAACAGACTGGAAAGAAAAATAACAGCACATTGCCTTCCCAATCATTTCCGTGGTTTGGGAGTGCATTGTTTACATAGAACATGGTCGATTGTCACTAGTTTCAAATGGTGTTGAGTATAAATTCTGAGGCTGGAAAAAAGTGTAAATACATATAGATTTCCTCCTCACATCTTTGAAAGATTTCAGAAAAATACTTGAATTGGAGTGCACCTGTCATGAAATGGCCAATACGCTACCTGTGATACCCTCTTCCCTTTTGAAGCTGTCTTGGGCCTCTGTACCAACCACAGCAACGGGCAAAGAGGCCGAAAGTAGGCCAGAGATGCGGGATAAAGTCTAATCCTCAAAGACAACATCACTGCTGTTTTCCTTCTTACGGCATTTTAGATTTTTCTTAAGATGGAGGTGAAAATAGCATGAAATATATTGGAAACCTACATTTTCAACAAATGGATACTAAAACCCTACTTTTATTTTTATTTCAATTTGTGTAACAGACAGCCATGTAGACTAACTTCCTATCAGCACAAAGCTGTTTTATTATAAATAATTGACTGACATACCGTCTACGTTCCTCAGAAAATGCACCGACCTTCCTTATTCGAAACCTCTATCACCCTTTTCAATTTTTCACACACTATTCATTCATAAAAGTTTCGGAATTATAATTGCAAGTATGCTGACACACTCACACCCACACACACACACACACACACACATATGTATATGTGTATATATATATATATATATATATATATATATATATATATATATATATATATATATAAATGTATATACACATACATATATTATACATACATATATATATATATATATATATATATATATATATATATATATATATATATATATATATATATATATATATATGATCATGAAGCTATAAATATAATATCAAATCCACGCTATATATCCCGATGGGAATTATCACCGAAGGGAATATAAGTGATAAATGGATTAGCACTGCCGAGTCTCGATCCCACGACACTCAGACAGCGCATCGACGCCAACCACTGCCGCTATATATATATATCGAGACTCGGCAGTGCCCGTCCATTTATCACTTATAAATATATATCGGGGATATTCCTGAGGTAGCGTGGATTTGATATTAATATATATATATAAATCACGGTGTGATAAAATGTCATATATATATATATATATATATATATATATATATATATATATATATATATATATATATATATATATATATATATAGCAAGTTTATGAAATATCTTTTTCAACTGTGTTAATACTAATGTTATAAAACCCCAAAGAGCAACTTTATATTTATATTTACAATTTTCTTTTCACCTAACACAATGCATTTTCCGCACCAAAATTAACCCGGAAACCCAAGCTGAAAGGC